>NC_084900.1:35250656-35550656 GCF_949316345.1 Pungitius pungitius
GGCTATGGTTCAATCAGAGGATTGGCAGATTAATCCCCAGCTCCATGTTGATGTGTCCGCGGTGTGTAAGTGGTTAGTTTGAGTCCTGATGGGCAGGCGGCACTTTGCATCAGCAGGGTGACTGTGGCTCAACCAGAGGGCTTGATGTGTCGTTAAAATAGACATTTAAACCTGGATAGCTCAACACCTGTCATTTAGCTGACGCTTTTATCCAAAGTAACTTTCAATAGGTGCATTTCAACCATAAGGATACAAACCCAGAAGAACAAGAAAGTGCAATTTCAGCAAATAAATCGATTTATAATTTACTATAAATAAGAGCCATTATAAGTACAATTAAAGGGCAACAATTTGTTTGTTTTTATAAACATTTAAGCTTGAGTTACTGCAGGCTGTGCCCCTCTTTCTGCCCCTCTACTGTAGAGCTTCGCAGCCCACTCTGATCCAGGCTGCAGTGTTAGCCACATGACCCGTTCAGGCGGGGGGGTTTGGATGGCCTTCACCCAGGGCTCCTCTATTCACCTGTTTCACACCGAGACCCTGGAACCCCTACAGGAAGTCAACATCTCCACCCGCACCACCCATCTGAGACCAGGCAAGGCTGGAGCAGATGGATATACTGCGAGTATAGTGTCATGTTACATGTCTGTAACAAAAACACCATTTGAAATCTCAAGCTAATAAAGGTAATGAATCTGTTTACTGCATTCAGGAAAGTCATCATCAGCCAAAATGAATATAAAGGTAATTCAGTCTGTCTTGAAGTCCATTTAGATACAGGATTATTAGACTGAAATAGTTCTAGAAGATGGTGACTCCAGGACTTACTATGTGGGCCCTGGATCAGGTTCAGACCTGTGTGAACCGCAGCAGTAATGGTGGTTCAAGGCTGAATGTCTCCTTATACAGGGCAGGTTAGTGTGTCCAGCTTGCTGATGTGCCAGGGCCTGCTGTGGGTGGGGACCAGCCAAGGCATCATCCTCACCTTCCCTCTGCCCACGCTGGAGGGCATCCCCAAGATCACAGGTTTGTGCTCAGTTGTTTCTCACAGTAAGGACCCAATCAGGTTGCAAAAAACACAAATATATTTATAAAAACACCGAAGAGCAAACATCTGAAAGTCCAAAGAGCTAACAGGCAAAGAGAACTCCACAAGCAAAAACTCTGAACAATCTATACGATACCAGGTACTCGGGCATAGACTCTCACAGACAACCACTTACAATCTGACAGGGGACTACATATAGATGGGGGAACAGAGACAAGACACAGGTGAAACTAATCAGGGATGTGATAGAAGGCTGGGACAACTACACAACACACATGGCCTGATCACAGAAACACAACAAACGCAGCGATCACAATGAAAAATGTGGATCTGAACATGAGTGAAGTAGCTGTCCCTCTCTAAACATTAACAACCCAACAACCATCTCACTCATAACTCCAAAAACCAGCACTTGGTCGGTGGCCCAAAGCCTCAAACTGTGGCGCTGGAGGTTGTTGTGAAAACATTCCTGAACAATTCAATTCATTTTATTTTCTATAGCCCAATATCGCAAATTGCATATTTGCCTCAGAGGGCTTTACAGTCTGTACACATGCAACAAATGGATTTATTTAAGTAACTGAATAAAACTCCCATGATGTGTTATAATGTCATTCACCCAATAATCATTTTGACTGAGCAGAGCCAGAACCCATCACAATGTAACTACATGGATGCTTTATAGCTGTAGGAGCCATTTTTGAAGCAAAGTTAATTGGGTGACGCCTGCTGGTCGAAGTTGCACACCTGTGGCAATTAGTGGACAGGAAGACAAACGATCCTGGAAGTTGTCTTTTTTGCTTCGGTGTTGAGTGGTGGGAAGACGTGGACGCCAGCAGGCATATGGTTTTTCAATTGTTGTTGTTAGTTTTTGCTTGTTAATTTGTTGGTTTATTTATAAGTTTAGTGACAGTTTATTTTTGTTATTATACGTGAAAGAAACACTGGAATAAATGAACAAGCCTATTGAAACCCCTGAGGCGTCCGAAGTGACCTGATTGGAAGGCACTACATAAGTTGAAAAACCTTCTGCAACTGGAAAATGAAACCTGCTACATTGGAATATACGGATGTCACCTGAGTTTGGAAAGTTGGATTTACAGCCATACCCTGAGGATACTTGGAAGATTGGGAGCTGCATTCCTTAAAGTTTGTGGATTATATACGTTCCCGCTGGAAATGCGAGAGGATTCAACCTTTATCTCCTTGGACGTTTGTGAGTAAAACGCTGAATTGAAGCGAGCCGCCGCGCTCATATAATGACTTTGAACGTGAGCTGCCGTGTTTAGCCTACACTACAAACTGAACGTTGACTTTGAAATGCTATTTATTTCGTGTGTGATGAACTCTTGAGTTAATCTTTGAAAAATGGCTGACGAAGAGCCTGAAGAGCTGGATTGGAATGAAGAAAAGGAACTGTTTAAAATAATAGCAACACGTAGGGGGAAGCTTGGTGTTTTAACACGCAAACGAAACGAAATCCATAGTTTAATTGAAGCTGGACAGGACAAAGAAACTGTTAGGAAACAAGTTAATTTGTTTGAAGGATTTTTCTCTGAGTTTATTAGTTTACAAGCAGCCGTACAAAAATTGACAAAAGACGAATACGAAAGGGAGGCTGATAACTTAGACTGGTACCAACCCAAATATCACCTTCACAAAGGCTTCTTAAAAGATGTCATGAATTGGCTCGAGGTTGATCAAGTTAATGAGGAAGAAGAAGAGCAGGAGGATATAGGGGCCGTTAAGCCACAAGATAGCGCATCTCAGGTAGCGCACAGTGACACGCATAGCCGCAAAGCAACAAGCGCTCTCAGTTGCGCGTCACGAGAATCTACGTCTCATCTAAAGGCCGAAGCTGAATGTGCGGCAATTAGAGCAAAGGCGCAGGCTTTGGATAACAAATCTGATCTTGATATTGAAGAAGCAAATATCATTGCAAAATTAAAGGCACGAAAAGAAAAAATGGTCATAGATTCCGAACTTGCTGCTGCAGAGGCAAGAGTTAAAGTATTCAGAGAAGCGGAAAAACAACGTTCAGTGTCGGGCGTATACCGATACGTTACACCAACGGAAGATGATACCCCTGCAACAGTACAAAGACCAATGAGATCCCAGAGAGAGAGATTAGCCCCTCAAACTGTAGGTGCACAACAAAATGCCAATCAGAGCGCCTCAGCACCGATAGGAAGCGGAATTCACTGGGATCATAATGATACAAACGTCACTGATGTATTAAAGAGACAAACAGAAATAACTGAAATGTTAGTGAAACAGCAAACACTCTCTCTTTTGCCAGATAGAGAAATTCCCATATTTAACGGTGATGCTCTTCATTACAGGACGTTCATTAAAGCATTCGAGCAATGTATTGAGAATAAAACAACTAATATGGATGACAGACTATACTACTTACAACAGTATACAAGAGACCAACCCAGAAACCTCATCAGTAGCTTTATGCATATGGATTCCTCCATTGCGTATAAAGAAGCTAAAAGGCAGCTAGAATACAATTTCGGAAACAGCTATAAAATAGCATCTGCTTACATTAGTAAAGTTGTGAACTGGCCAACCATCAGACCAGAGGATGGCAATGGGTTGCGATCATATGCTCTCTTTTTACAAAGCTGCCACAATACAATGCAAGATATTGATGGCCTAAAAGAGCTTGAAAGTTTCACCAACTTAAGACTCATCGTGTCTAAACTTCCATTTAGGCTACGAGATAGATGGCGAGCAAATGTGTGTAGCATGCAAGATAACCAGAACAGAGCAACGTTCAAGGACTTGGTAGGCTTCATTGAAAGACAGTCCAGAGCAATGCTTGATCCAATTTTCGGCGACATACACAACTCGACAGAGAGTAAAGTAACATCAAGACCTAAACCACAAAACCCATTCACCAAACTTGGTGGGAGGACCAGCTTTGCCACTACAGTTGCTCAAGCACCTGAACTAAAAAGGAACGAGTCACAATGTGGACCCAAACTGAATACAAGTAAGCGTGCACTTGAAAGGCTTTGCTTATTTTGTAAAAGAGATCACACATTTGAAAATTGTGAAAAGTTTAAGTCTAAACCAAACAGCGAGAAAATAGAATTCCTGAAATTAAACGGGATCTGTTTTGGATGTTTAACCATGGGGCACGTTAGCAAAACCTGCAAAAACAGAATGAAATGCGAAACATGTTCTCTGTCTCATCCAACCATCCTCCACATTCACACTGGCAGGGAAAAGGATGGAATTAGAAATGAAGGTGTGATAACTGGAAACAAACCACTGAGTAGTGCTATGGTTTCGTTAGAAGACGATGACCTAATGGGGGTCAGTCAATCAAAACAATGCACACTTGCAATCGTGCCAGTGAAAGTAAAGGTAGCAAATTCAGATAAAGTCATAAATACCCATGCATTTTTAGATCCTGGTAGCTCAGCTACATTTTGTACAGACTCATTGAAAAGAAAGTTAAACATCACTGGTAAAAACACCACAATTCTCTTGTGCACAATGGGGCAGGAGAAAAATGTCCACAGCAGTGTAGTCTCTGGTCTTGAAGTCAGCAGTATGGAAGGCCTACTGTATCACAAACTCCCAGAAGTCTATACTCAAACAAAATTACCAGTTTCAAAACAACACATACCAATACAAGAATCAATAGACAAATGGAAATACTTACATGAGGTGAAGGTTCCACAATTGGATGCTGACATTGAGTTGTTAATAGGCACAAATGCTGCAAAGCTTATGGAGCCTTGGAAAGTAATAAACAGTAGAGGTAATGGGCCATATGCTGTTAAAACTCCTTTAGGATGGGTCGTCAATGGGCTCATGCAAGAAACAACATGTCAAACGCAAGGAAGTCACTCATGTACTGTAGTTAATCGCATATCGGTAGCAGATTTGAATGACTTGTTGATTAAACAGTATCATCAAGATTTTCCTGAACTGGCAGCTGAGGAGAAATCAGAGATGTCAGTCGAAGACAAACAGTTCATGTCTATGATGGAAAGTTCAAAAGAACTAAGAAATGGTCATTATTACTTACCGTTACCCTTTAAAGAAAATGATGTAATGATGCCAAACAACTACCAACAGGCACAGCAACGTATCATGTCTCTGAAAAGAAAATTTGAAAAGAACGAACAATTTCACAGAGAATACACTGCATTTCTAAAAGGAATGCTTGAGAAGGGCCACGCAGAAGTCGTGCCATCTGATGAACTGGAAACACAAAGTGGAAAGGTGTGGTATATTCCACATCATGGAGTGCACCATCCGAAGAAGGGCTCCCTGAGAGTTGTATTCGATTGCTCCGCATCCTTCCAGGGGGTATCCTTGAATAGCAAATTGATGCAAGGTCCAAATCTCACCAGTAACTTGGTAGGCGTCTTGTTGCGCTTTCGCCAGGAGCCAATCGCTCTTATGGCAGACGTGGAAAGCATGTTCCACCAGGTGAGAATTATGGAGAAGCATGTGGACTTTTTGCGCTTTTTATGGTGGCCAAATGGTGATACAGGTCAACCACTCAAAGAACACAGAATGACAGTGCACTTATTCGGGGCAACGTCTTCACCAAGTTGTGCAAGTTTCGCCCTCAGACAAACTGCCGAAGATTTCAAAGATCTCTTTTTGCCCGAAACAGTGGAAACAATTAAGCAACATTTCTACGTAGATGATTGCTTGAAAGCTGTGGCTACTGAAGCCGATGCTGCGAAGTTGTGCAAAGAGCTTGAAAGAGCTTGCTCAATGGGAGGCTTTCATTTGCACAAATGGATAAGTAACAGCAGAACAGTCCTAACGTCCATCCCACAAGCAGCCAGATCAAAAGAAGTCAAAGACCTTAACTTGGAATCCAGTGATCTTCCTACAGAAAGGACTCTTGGTATACAATGGCACATAGAAAGTGACAAACTCACCTTCGCAGTGAGCCCGAAACAACAGCCATGTACTCGAAGGGGAATACTGTCCATCGTATCCTCAGTATACGACCCTCTCGGCTTCATCTCTCCATTCGTCCTTACTGCTAAGAACATTCTGCAGGATCTCTGCAAACTGAATTACGCCTGGGACAAAACTGTACCAAGCCACTACATACAGCTGTGGCATGAATGGATGGCAGGCCTAAGTTGCATTGGAGAGCTCCGTGTCAACAGATGTTTCAAGCCAAAAGGCTTTGATCCGATAACATCTGCACAACTACATCACTTTAGTGATGCGTCTGAAAGTGGTTACGGCTGTGTCACGTATCTCCGTCTCACAAATTCAGAGCATGAAGTGCACACCTCCTTTATAATGGGGAAATCACGCGTTGCGCCACTAAAACAAACTACAATGCCAAGAATGGAACTTACTGCAGCAGCACTAGCAGTACAAATGGATAAACTGATCAAAGCAGAGTTACAACTTGCTCTTGAGAACTCCATGTTTTGGACGGATAGTACATCAACACTGAAGTACATTCAGAATGAGAACAAAAGATTTAAAACATTCGTGGCTAATAGAGTGAACACAATCAGGGAAATGAGCAAAGTAAAACAATGGAGATACATAAACACTAAACAAAATCCTGCAGATTGTGCATCCCGTGGTCTCAAAGCCAGTGCTCTTCTGAATTCAAAGGTGTGGCTGAATGGTCCAGAATTTCTCAAACGTCAGGAATCTGAATGGACAAATTCTGACATTGCCATACAAACACATGAAGATGATGATGATGACGCGGAAGTGAAGAAAGATGTTCTCACCATGAACTTGATTGTAAAAGAAGAAAAAAATCCTACTCACACATTCATACATTATCACTCAAAGTGGAACAACCTAACCAGAGCAGTAGCATGGCTACTTAAGTTAAAAGACGTTCTCTTGCAATTAAGTCTGAAAAGAAAGGAAATACTTACCAACATGAGTATTAAGACCTTAGATGCAGAGAAACAACGTCTGATGGAAAGTAAAATGCAAACAGTCAAAAAACGCATGAATGTGCAGCAGATTACTTTAGAAGACGTCAAAAGGGCAGAAAAGGCAATCGTACACTTTACACAAATGGAGGCATTTCCAGGAGAAATCAAAACCTTGCAAAGGGAAAACGCTCATGTCAGTCATCAGAGCCACATTCGTAAACTGGATCCTATTCTGCAAGACGGATTACTTCGTACAGGAGGAAGATTAAGCCGAATGGCTATGCCCGAGGATCGAAAACATCCTACAATTCTTCCAAAACACCATCATGTGTCCAAGCTGGTGTTAAAACACGTTCACGAACAACTAGGCCACTGTGGAAGGAACCATATGTTGGCCAAACTGCGACAGCAGTACTGGATTCCAGCAGCAACTTCCCTTGCTAGAAGGATACGATCTGAGTGTGTGTTCTGTAGACGCCTACATTCAAATTTTGGGAGAACAAAAAATGGCAGATTTGCCAAAAGAAAGAATAACACCAGATTTACCACCATTCACCTTTGTTGGAGCAGACTTCTTTGGTCCAATCATAGTGAAAAGAGGACGCAGTGAAGTGAAAAGATATGGTGTCATTTTTACGTGTTTCACAACTCGAGCAATACATTTGGAAATAGCCAATTCACTTGACACAGATTCATGTATCAACGCAATCCGCAGATTTATAAGCAGACGAGGGCAAGTACGCCAAATAAGATCTGACAATGGAACTAACCTGACTTCAGCTGATCGTGAACTAAAAAATGCCATAAAGGAATGGAACCAAAGCAACAAACTTCAAGTTGCTCTGCAACAAAATGGCATAGAATGGATTTGTAATCCACCTGCCGCTTCACACTTTGGAGGAGTATGGGAGAGGTTAATAAAACAGGTCAAACTAATACTTCTATCACTAACAAAGGATCAAATAGTAGACGACGAATCCCTTCACACTTTCATCTGTGAGGTAGAAGCCATAATGAATAGTCGCCCACTTACCTCAAACTCAGATAGTCCAAATGACCTCGAACCTTTAACACCCAACCACCTCTTACTTCTCAAAGGACAACCCACATTACCCCCTGGCTTATTTCAGAAAGCAGATGTGTATAGTAGACGCAGATGGAAGCAAGTACAGTACTTAGCTGATATGTTTTGGAAAAGATGGGTTAGAGAGTATATTCCAAACCTACAAGAAAGACAAAAATGGTTTAAAGAGAAAAGAAACTATGCAAATGGCGACATCGTGTTAATTGCAGATCCTACTGCCCCTAGGGGATCTTGGATGTTGGGGAGAGTTATTGACACAAAGAAAGATTCAAAGGGGATCGTTCGTAGCTTGACTTTAAAAACAAAGACTAGCGTTATAGACAGACCGATAACAAAGGTTTGCTTATTGTTGGAAAATCACATGTGGGTATGAATGTCCAATGTATGTGTAATGTTTACTCCACCTTGTAGGAATTGACATGTATACTGATCTTTACACACGCACAATGGACTATGGACAATTCAAGCAAGGAATCTCTTGCAACCTGCACACATGCGTACATAAATATACCAATGCACACTAACATGGACCTTTGAACGCACAACGCCTTTGTGGCATAATGGACTATTTGCGTTATACACTGAAGAAGGACTCTGAAAAAAGAGCATTGATTGCATTACTATTTCATTGATGGACTTTAATTTGAATTGAAAAGAATATGGTCACAAATGAACTGGAAGAAAAAAAAAACTTGACGTGTTTCAAATGAAACCAACGTATTCATGTTTGTATGAGTGACCAATCGTGATCATTGATGATTCGACAGATTTATATCTTTACTGTGTACTGTATATTGTGAAATGGCTCCATATTTTGTTTTGTTTCTTTGTTATTGTACCTATTTAGCCGGTAGCAATAAGAGGGCCGGTGTGTAGGAGCCATTTTTGAAGCAAAGTTAATTGGGTGACGGCTGCTGGTCGAAGTTGCACACCTGTGGCAATTAGTGGACAGGAAGACAAACGATCCTGGAAGTTGTCTTTTTTGCTTCGGTGTTGAGTGGTGGGAAGACGTGGACGCCAGCAGGCATATGGTTTTTCAATTGTTGTTGTTAGTTTTTGCTTGTTAATTTGTTGGTTTATTTATAAGTTTAGTGACAGTTTATTTTTGTTATTATACGTGAAAGAAACACTGGAATAAATGAACAAGCCTATTGAAACCCCTGAGGCGTCCGAAGTGACCTTATTGGAAGGCACTACAATAGCTGTAGAGACTACTGCTCTATACAATCACTGCCTGTGGTCAACAAAGGGAATGCACCTCTTTAAGACATTTACCCGGCAGAACCGGAGTTTAGTTTTAGCTTAAACACTAGAATAGTTGTACTTACTGGTCGTCAGAGTTGAAGGAGATGTATTTGGGTTACTTTTTTAGAAACTCTAAAATCAAAATATATTCCACAAGCTTTGGTCACATGTAATCCCTCAGCTTGTCATAGTGAGCAGTGACTGTAATACCATGTTAACATTTGTCACTGGATTAAAGCTTCCAGAAGTTGATTTTATTGATAAAACATTGATACTTTCCATGTATGTGCACTACAGACACCAACACACTTACCTAGGGATTTCTAGTGTAAAACTCAGTGCTCAGTACTTACACATCGGACTTGTAGTTGCTTGTTGGAAGATTTAAACATAACCCTGACATTTATCCTGTGGATACGTATCATTTACTTCTTGCATTGGCAGCCATGATTCATTCAGAACTGTCCTACTCTTAGGTAAGGGGATGACGTCTCTGAATGCCCACTGCGGTCCGGTGGACTTTCTGGTGTCCAGCTCCAGCACACTGGACTCCTTCCTCAACAGTAATGAGGAGGGGGCGAACCGAGAAGCAGAGGCAGGTCAAGTTGGTGGGGCAGGAGACGAAGAGTCGAATAAGTGTGAGCAGAGAAGCCTTCAGCTGGACTCAGAAGCTTCTCCACCCAGCGAGGAGAAGCCCAAACGTCTCCTGCTGCAGTATCGCCTCCACTCCACCTGCCAGCTGCCTGGGAAGCTGCTGTCTGCTCAGCCCGAACAGGGGACCCACCGGGCCCCCACAGGCTCTCTGGAGCACAGCCCGGAGGACGGCTCCATCTACGAAGTGAGCGAGGACCCGAATGTGTGGGTCAGAGGACGGCCGGTGGAGCTGTGCAACGAGGGGGAGGTCAGGCGCAAAAAAGTCACCTCGACAGCGATCTTCTCCGGTGGCAGAAGACACCGCAGGATAGGACAGATGTCCTCACCTGGCACCTGCTCAGCCTCCACTGAAAACACTCTGCTGGTGTGGCAGCTGCCTCTGACTCTCAGCCAATGACAGACAAGCAATGCTGAACACTGGATGCCAGTGGTTTGGTTGCTTCACATCAGACCAAACTCGTTTTGCAAGGTGACGTATTCTGACCCAGTAATGCATTTAAAGGAAGACTGCAGTATCATTTTAAGTAAAAGAGGAGCAAGTCATTCTCATGTCATTAATCCCACTGAAACAAAATACAGTTTAACACTTGTGATTATTCTTTGCATTGTGTCTTGTTATATGCAAAGTTTAGCTTAAAAAATCTGTAGTTTACCATCAAACTCTTTTATTCTTTTCTTTTTGTCTTTTATTGTCTGCAAGACTCTGACATGTTTGAAGAGACTCATCCATCCCTCAGGAGAAAGTTGGCAATGATTCCCTTTTATTTTCCTTAAAACCGTTGAATTAAATAAAAATCCTGTATAAGAGGTTGAAACAGGTAGTCCTCTTGAAACTCCTCTTGAAAAGAAGACAATATCTTGATGGACCATGTCTTTTTCTTCCCTTCTATTCGAGGGGTAAGTGCTCTAGTGACCTACAGGTCAAATAAAGGTACAATTCACAAAAAACCTTGCTCCCCCCAGACCTCGCTTGGACATTATTCATCCAGTTTTAGCTGATTGTCATCCCTCCCTGGCTCACACAGGTCATTGTGATCTCATTTATCCCATTTTGGACTTCTGAAGCGGGCCAGGTCCACTGATGGAGGTCTTCTGGAGTGAGCGAATTAAGAAACAGTTTCATGCAAGGTCAATAGGCTGCAATGCCTTAAGGATGCTTTGAAATGAAAAATCGCATGGATGTTGTGTAATTCAATGGATGATGTGTCACTGAAAGTCTTGACACTGTTGTCGTACATTGTATATTAAAAAGAACATATGTATTGCGAGTACCTGTCCACAAATGTACTGAAGTAAACACAGGTACCATCCTGCCGCGAACAGAATGAAATGTGGGGGACAGATTGGGCTTTTGGTGGAGCACAGGGACCCCCCCGACGTGCCTAATATGCAGCACATACATTGTAAATGCACCTGTTGGGGATTTAGTTTTCTGCTTAAAGTGTTTAGTGTTAGAAGTGTACTTTGTACTGTTAGATATTAGTTATTACATTAGCATGTTGGATGAAACCATTTATAGTCATTAAAGTCATATCATCACTGTACACAATAACATCCATGTAATGTAACCTGCAGATGGATGCTTATTGCCATCATTTTTTAAATCAAGATGTTTTTTTTCTTCTCCTGTCAGGTAGTGAATGAGCAGAGCATGTAAGACAGCCCTGTGAGGCATAGAACTAACAATGATCAAATGTTACGTTATTATACATGCTTTGTTATTTTTACATGCAGAAGCTTAAAGCCAAAGGTGATCATTGGATGTACTGCAGTGTTAAGTGAACAGGAATCGGTCAGGTCAGTGGGGGATTTCCGATGGAGCCAGGAGGGAGTCATGTGATGCAGCCGTAGCTGAGAGGGAGGAGCTGGGTCCACCCATCGAACCTCTATCTTCCAGTGGGGTGGAGTCCAAGCCCCAAACAACCTTGAACTATAAATATTCATCCCTGTTTTAATATTACGGATTGGAACGCTGTTCACGCATCTCCGTCCCTTCTGGGTTGATTCAACACGGCTCAAAATAGCCCCATCTCTATATAAAGCCTCCATCTCTCCTGCATTATGTCAGTTTCCTTTCCTTCTTGCTGTGGTGCATTTGTTTGCATGCTTGTTTTTATTCATTTTATTCATTTGAATTTCTTAAGTGCTTGTTATATATTTGTTGCAATGTGAATTATCTATGTATTTTATAGATCTGTTGTCAAAATGTCCTTTAATCTCTTGTTTGTGTAAATATTTTGAGGGAAATTGTACATTTCGATAATTATGAACTAAAGCAAAACCAAATGGACAATCTGCCTTAGTATAAAAATATATTTATGTCCCATAGGAAGTATTTGCACTCAGAATTCATTTTCATGAGCAGTTTTGTGTCTCGATCTTGTTTATGTGTCATGCGATAAGCATCATTCTTAATATTGAGACACTCTCACTAATGAAACACTCACACTTACATCTTAGATCAATTCAAAATTCAAAAGTCTCACTAATTGTTAAACTACTAAGTCGCTGTGTGTCCAGTGGGTTATTTCCCTCCAGGATAACGTTCATCTAGTAACACAGCAGCTGTGTCTCTTTAGGGGAAACAGCTGATCTTTTCCTAACATCTCAGATCCAGCAGGAGGAGGGAAGGTTTTATTCAGCTCAGAAAAGAGCTGCTTGGTTCACAGGAGAAGGGGCACTTCTCTTGGGACCCATAACACATGAGAGCATGTGTTATGGGTCCCAAGAATGGCACCACAGCAACAAAACAGAATCATCTGTATGAAAGATGAAGTTAAGCAGCAAAAATGTATGTTCTATCCAACAAAGTGAACTGAGAGATCTGATGCACACCAAAAGCACAAAGGGAAAAACCAAGAATAGAAACAAATGTGGCAAAATGACAGAGATACAACACTTGGAACAAGAAAAACAAGTTAAAGAGAGGGGGAGATAAAAGTAGAGCGAGAGACAGAGGGGGGGGGGGGGGGGGTAATCCCCAGCCATAAAGCTGAGCAGCAGAGCGAGCAGCCTCCCAGTGAAGGATGGGAGATCAGACGCTGTGCGCTCTGAGGGAATCAGGATGACTGGTCCTCTGGTTCTGTGCTGCCTCCTCCTCTCTGCTTACTCTCTCCCTCTGGCAGCTGGTAAGTGGACACGAGCCTCAAGAGAAGCTTCACGTTACGCTTATTGCAAGGATTCTTCTTGTGTTTACTTCAGCACTAGTTGGAATAGACAGTACCAGTGAATATTTCACCCTAATGCAGTTTGACCTGCAGTATTCATGCCAAGTTATTCAATCCCTTGAATAGCTGGAGATGAGGTTTAAGATGAGACTAGGTTTACATCTGGAACAGGGGGTTCCAGCTAGTGTTGGTGATGCCATTGGCAGAGTTCTCGTGTTTCAGGAAATGTAGGAAGTCTCAGCAGAAAGATGTTGACCAGGTGGCATGTGGTTTGTCTTCACTTTTCTCTTGTGGTGAACATAAGCGTATTCTAAACGTATTCAAAACTTTCTTTCTACATAAAGTAGGCATAATAATAATAGCAGGCTGCTCTAATTACAAGCACGATACAGTGTTTTTTGTGTTGGTGGAAATGCACATCTTTATAAAAATTCAGTGAATCACAATCCAGCTTCATCTACTGTATACTTTATGCAAATGTGTCTCTAATGATATCATATTTTTATTATTCCAAACTAAAATTCATTTTTGAGTGACCAAACAGAAACAATTCATGTGTACAATTTGTTAGAGTTATACAATATACCGTAATATATATACCATAAAATAAATATAAAGTAAACATGTAGGGTGGCGTATTGTAAAATAGCAGTAAATTACTGCCGTAAGTTATCTTTAATTACCGATAAAATTTGTTTAGGGTGTGTGTCAAAATCTAAAGAAGAGAATTCTTGACCAATCAAGTTGATTTGGACCTTAATAATTCACATTTTAGATTTAAGTGCCATACACATTCACTGATAACAGCTGGAGGAAGAAGCAGAGGATGCAGCATGTGATGTCACACCTGGAGGTACGGAGCGCCCCTTGGAACCATCAACTCAATGCAAACCAGTGGCTATATTTATACAAATATAAAATACAAGTTTAAAAAACAGTAAGATACATAGAAGCATGTACGCTAACACAAAGGATGGAGATCTACTGAGCTCAGGACCTTCTCTTCATAACTGGGGAGGTTTGGTGGTTACAAAAACCAGACACACCTGGAATATCACTTCTCACTTCACAGCCCACTATAAAGGCCGAGCTGTGAATGGTCCCTTCCATGTTTGTAACATTAAAGTAGGACAAGAGCAGCCTCGATCCACAGCTCAACCTAAGCTGGGGGGGCAGTGATATCAGTCCCCAGGATCTCATTCCACCACATTCATCTCATTCCAAAATATGCTTCCCCTCAGTTGTTCACAGAGAACGTTGTAAATCACTTCTGCAAGGGCTTTTTAGTTTTATTTTTTCAATTTAGTGTTATTCTGCTATGTCTTAATCTCTGTTCCACATTGTGTGTGTGTGTGTGTGTGTGTGTGTGTGTGTGTGTGTGTGTGTGTGTGTGTGTGTGTGGAAAAACCAAAGCCCTGCAAATGCCTGGCTCTCTGGATGAAAGCTGGAGGGAGGATTAAGAGGAAAAACATGGGGAAATAATCTGTAGGCAGGCTGACGTCATGCAGTAAAGACCAGTGTTGTGGAGGTGAGGCTCACTGTGGTGGCAGAGGGCATCAGGGGCCTCCAGCACCACAGCCTGCTGCTCTGCACACACACACACACACACACACACACAGTAGAGACTATGGCTTGGTGAAAGAAACAATGAATGAAAGAAAAGAATGTGATGAAATGATGTTTTGTACATATATTATATTTGATATATATATAACTTATGTATTGTATAATACACGTTTTTCTTTGTGAAACGTTGATCTGCATGTAATTACCACCTGAAGTGTGTTTTACTACACATTTTAGCTTCCATTGGTTTGACATTGCTTGTATTTCCATTCCACTGGTCAGAGCCCAGCAACATACACATGTGGTGCCTGGTGTGAGTACTGTGGGGGATTAAAGTATTAAGCAGTGAGATGAGAGTGTTTATTAGACAGAGAGGTCAGGTTCTGCTCTTAGTTCACGTCCCGGTTGTCTTGACATTAACGCTTTGCTGCTTGTGCAGCACCAAGTGAGCTGCTGCTCTGACACCAGAGAATCATAAAGAATATGCAGCAGCATACCCATGTGAGTGTTGTAATGTGTAAATCTGTTTATATGTAACTGGTGAAGATTTAAATGAAAGATACCAGGGTTAAAGCTTTACATTAGGAGAGGGTTGCTACTCTAGAGGAGGCTTTACCCGAAAACAAGATCTGGCTCTCAGAAGGGAAACGGAACAAAAAGGAAAAATTGAAATAAACAAAATCAAAATAACTTAACTGAGGAGTACAGAGTCCAAAAGCCAGAGTGGGTCTTGAAAATGGCTTTAAATCACTTTAAAACAAACTGTCTCTTTAAAAATGCTAACGCTGGGACAACAACCCGTTGCAGCCTTGAATTTATTACAATAAGTGCATTTCAACCATAAGGATACAAACAAAACAACAAGAAACAATAAAGTGCAATTTCATTCCATTTCAAAGAGTCGTGATCTTGTTGAGTGTTTTGCTCTCAGTGGGGGAGGAACAAGGGTGCGGGTCGGAATGGAGGGTTTCACCAGGTCCTGGATGTAGACTGGACCCGATCCATTTACAGCATGCTACGTCAGTACCAATATATTGAACTGGATGAGGCAGCCACTGGTAACCAGTGAAGAGAGGAGGAGTGTGGGAGAATTTAGGAAGGTTGAAGACCAGTGGAGCTGCTGCGTTCTGGATGAGCTGCAGAGGTCCTGATGGCGGCAGCAGAGAACTTATCCAAGTCCAACTTGAGAGATTTAAGTTCTGGGATCATTGGCTTCATTGCATTTGATAAGGAGGTCTATGAGGATGCCAAAATGCAGCTCCCTCTGAAAAGACTCCCTATAATGATCATGACGCCTTCATTTCAGTCAATACGTGTTTCCACGGTCTCTCAGTCATTGTGCGCCGTTTGGATCCAGGTGTGAAGTGGGGCTGTTGTTGTGCTGTGACAACAAATGTGCTCCACTTAATCACAAAACATGTTGACATCAACCTTCAACCACTCAGCTGGGCTTTCAAAACTACAGTTTTTTAACGGGATTGTAATGTCATTTCCAAATGTCTAACAATGTTGTCACTTTTGTAGGTTATTTAAATGTCTCCATTGAGCCTCTTCTTCCTGTCGTGATTGGCGACACAGTCACACTGAAGTGCAACTTCCAAACAGACGGAAACCTCCGAGAGATCGTGTGGTTTCGGGTGAGCTCACAGGTGAATTAATGCAATAAGAGCTGCTTGACTTTACTTCTGTCTGAGCAAACGCTCCTTTATCTATTAGAAATAAACAGGAAAGTCTGGGTTTTGTCAAGAACAATAGTCTTGTGTAAAACTTGGGAAATACTGTGTGTTATATACACTGCTAAATATTTATTTTATTTAAACATTATCCTTTGAAAAGTTATTGCATGTCTTTCTCTCTAAATGTTTGAAAAAGTGACATATGAATATTGTTTTTTTCTCTTTTTTTGTCATATGATAATGTTAAATGTACCAAAACTGCAGGATTTTACGTGCGACATTTTACAAACGTCCTGCTGATGGGTTGAAAACCTTTTTATAGCCCTGCTCTCTCCAGCCCCCCAAGAGTAACTGTCTGTCTCCTGGATCTCCTCCATGTTCTGCACATTGTGCTGGGAGACACATTTTTTCAAATCTTCTTGCAACGGCATGCAAGAATGTTCCATCATGGAGGAGATGCACGAACTGTTCAGCTTCTGTAGGGTTAAGAACTCGCCTCGTGGTGGTTCTCGTGCTAAAGCCACGCCAACCACTTAAAGAGAGCAAGAGGGACAAACTTGTTCATTGTTGTCCCTCTAGCGCCTGTTGTTAATTACATCAACATCAATGCAGCTAAAGCTAAATATATGTAATAGATATGTCGTTAGCATGAGCGCCACCAGCGAGGCAAATCCTCCTGGTGTAACTACAGAAGGCCCACGTATGTGGCCCCCCTTTCACGCCGTTATCCCGGGGCATTAAAATGTGGCCCTGAGCTGAATTGTGTGACATTTTCATCTTGGCTACGCTGCTTCACACACTCCCCGCCTCCTACAGGCCACTTTTCTTAATAAACGTTTGACTTTCAGGTGATTGATGGAGGCAATGCCAGACAGAAGATTTTCACTTATGATGCCATGTTTAACAGCAGCTTCTCCAACATGGAGGACAAACGCAGACGGGAGGACCTGCTCTATCAGTCCACCGTGCGGTGAGACGGACTCTGCTACTGCAGCCGTTGTTTAACAACAGAAATCTTTGGGTAGCATGCTGTCAAATTCACATTTGTGTAGCATGAGGATGTTTTTCCATAAGAACCCCGAAATAAAAAAATGAGAGGTGATCTTTGCGTTTCATTTTTGTACAGGCTTCCTGAAGTCCAGATGGCAGATGATGGCCTCTATGAGTGCCATGTGGGGATTTATGACAGGAGCTCCACAGGCAAAGTGATTCTAGCCTCCGCCAGCATCACCCTCACTGTCATCGGTGTGTATTCATGACCGAGGAACTCTCTTAGAGGGAAAAGGATCAAAGAAGGTCTGGTTATGGACCCAGGACCTTCCCCTTCGTGACGACTCCAACAAACCCAAAGCCCAGAAGTTCATTGGCCCAGCGATCGCACCAGCCGGCCCCCCCGAGCGTCCCCCCCGACCCCGAGGCTGAACTCTGCTGTGCCTCTCAAAGCCGGGTTCAATCAAAGCATTAACGAAACACTCGGTGCCGATGGGTGGAACCGAGTCCTGGGAACTCGTACTGACTTGTTCTCACAGTGGCTCTTTGACTCTGTGCTTATCATGAAAGTGAAAACAGAGCAGCAAATTTACCAAAATGTGTTCCTCAGTTGTAAAGTAATTGAAATAATCTCATGTGTTGTAGATGAGATCACCAGCATAGTGACGACATATTTTTTTACCATTTGATAAAACATGATCATTTTAATAATAATAATAATGTATTTTCCTCCAATGTATGGATATATGTTTGTCTCCTTTGTATTTTCTCCAAAGTACCTCCCAAGTCCATCTCTGTAGTGGCAGCCAACAGCCCAGCTGCTTTCAGCCGCTACGAGGCCCAGAACTTTACTCTGGTTTGCATTGTGACCGGAGCGAGGCCCCCTCCCACGGTGAGATGGACCTGATGGACTCCATAATCATATTTTGACACTTCTTTGTATGCTAGCAATGAAACCAAGGTATTAAAGAAGTTAGTGCTCACAAACAAATTAAACACCAAACTTTGCTTCACGCCACAGCTAAGCGCTGTTTTTTCACTTTGTGACCTTTCAAGAAAAATGTTTAAAGGCGCCGGATCATCCAGCGAAGACGAGTTTCTCATGTTCAGAGCCTTAGTGTGATGAAGAGAAGCAACGCTGCATGCAATCCTAATCTAGATAAAACAGCCAAGGTCACCTCTCCCCAGCATGAGTTCTTGTTGTTTAGTAAGTGATGATGATGATGATGATGATGATGGGAAGCACAAATCTCTGTGGTCACATCACAGGACACAGCAGCACCTGACAGTAAGCTGTATGCAGCAGAATAACAGCTGTGTAATAGAAGTGTGGACCATTTCTATTTCTGTGATTGAATAACACAAACGATGTCACTAATCAGTTACTTTAAATTATCTCTTTACATGTATGGGTGGACGTACTATAGATAGATGTAATGATAACGTTTTCATTATATTATCTGTAACATAATGATCTATGTGTAATGTAATTCAAATGTTAAGCACATGATATCACGATGGAGTATAATAAAATGTTTTAGAACAAACATGGTTGTGGAAACCCTGTAAGAGATGATGTCCTGGTTTCCTCTTTAGGGGAGTTATATGTGACATGAACATGTTTAGTTACCTGAAATACAAGTGTTGGCATTATATTTCCTTGAGGTGAATCCTCACAGATACATTAATGATTACAAGCGTTGTACCTGCCTGGTCTCCTCATCTTCTTAATTGAGAAAACATTCCACACTCAGGTTGTGTGTTCCTGCTGGGCTCACCTGTCTTTGTTCTTGCCTTTCAGGTGTACTTCAAGCGGGATGGTGAGCTTATTGATGTGGTACCAACTGGTCACCCTTTCTCCTCAGTGACAGACCGAGGTAGGGGCCCCGGTCTCGGAAAGAGGAGTCACGTGGGGCATTGGAGATCTGGGGGCCTCACCAGTCGAGACCTTGATGAAACCAAACTCCAGAAGTCCCTGTCCCTTCTGAAACAAGAGGGCAAACTGTCTCGGCTCGGCCAAGACGGCCCCGAAAAGGGCCTAGAGCAACCGTCCGAGTCGGGTCCCGAGTCGGGTCCCGAGTCCACCACTGAGGTGATCCCCGAGACGGTAGTGAGCCGGGAGTTTCCTCGCTGGGTCCAAAGCAGCGATCCACTCTACTACTTCCAGCTCCGGCAGCAGGCAGCAGGTGATGGTACCATGGAGGTGAGAGCCATGCTGACCTGGAACCTCAACCCCCAGCTAGACAACGAGGCCCTGTTCAGCTGTGAGGTCAAACACCCTGCTCTGTCCATGCCCATGCAGGCCGAGGTCACACTGGGTGAGTCAGGCACCAACTTACATCGATCCGGGTCTCCCTCGCTCTACTCCCAGTGCAGTGTGACTGAGACCTATTCATATACAGTACCATGATACATTTGGATTCTTTCTAATTGATTAAGAAAATGTGTCCAAACATTTACTGGTACTGTATTTGAATGTAGAGCAGTAACTTACTATGTTAGAGTGAAGCTAAGGAACCAGAGGCAGTGTGACAGAACCAGAAGAGCTCTGCAACTGCTAAGTCAGAATCGCCCTAGTCTCAGGGTAGTGTTAAATGAACAAATATCTTCTGATGTCATGTGTTTTTTTCCTTGCATTTCATCCTCCATTTTTTAATTCTATACATTTTAATATGACAGTATGCTTTTATGCTATGTCTGCTTTGTTTACCTTTTTTTACGTCTCCCTGCACTGGTTAACCCTGTTTTCATAAACCCTTTTATAAAGGGCTTAAAAATGTCTGCCACAGAGCCCTAAATACTCAGGGTGTTGCAGTGGGTCAGAACCAAACCTTCACAGAGTCAGCGGAGCATCAGAGGAAGCTGAGCTGTGACAACTTCCATCGAAAAGTGCAGATTCACAACCTCACTGTAGCGCTACAGGTCCTTGTGATTTTAATAGTAATGTAAATTCACAGTCTTGAGCTACATCCTGTTCAGGAATCAGGAGTTAGGGGCAGGTTTATTCCGCTACCTTAGGAAGAGCATCCTCTGCTTCTTGGTGTTCAGCTCCCACTTAAGGTGGTTGGCATGTGACTCATATTTAAATTCCAAAAGGTTCTATATAGTTTTAGGGGGCTCGATTGTGATTTTGCTAATAAAAAATATCAAACTCTGAAAAATAGTGAGTTATGTACGACCGTGGAGATGGTCAGAGTGAGTTATGAGATTCCTCAGATTATAACACAATGAGGGAGTCCTTATACAGTCTGTATAGTTTAAAGAGACCTAAGGAGATCTGTTGAGATTCAAATATCAACAGAACCACATTTTTTGGAAGATAAATTCAATTCCAAAGACCATTCATAGAGCAATGGTCAATACGTGAGTCCTCCTGAGTGATGAGTTGACTTCTTCACTTTGACTGGTTGGTATCCCAGTTACAGGAAAGGGAAGTGGACGTGTTCTCCAGGTGAATGAATACACATACCATGTGTTATAAATGTTTCCTGTTCTTCAGACATATATGACAGTCATACAATAGCAGTCCAACCTACACAGCAAAATTCTTAGTTCATTTTCTGGTGTTGGGCAAAAGTGTTGAAGTGCAGAGATGAAATCACACTTTTACAGAGTCAATTGTACGAAGGAGCTGGAGTCGTTATTCAGTGTCAAGATCAGCTTCATTTGCGACACTTACAGTAGTAGAGTTAAATGAACTCTGTGATTTGGGTTTTAAATGTAACTGCACAGTGTCACACTAGGTTTAACGGGTTTACTTTGCCATCAGCTGCTCCCAGAGGACCGAGGCTGTCCATGAGCCCCAGGAAGGCCAGGGTGGGAGATGCAGTGCGGATCACAGTCCAGGGCTTCCAGCTGGGGCCTTCTGCAGTAAGTCACCCACAGCTCATAGAATATCACCCCAGACTGGGGGGAGAAGAAAGGTCAAGGACATCATTGAATTCATTGGTTGTGAATCTGTGGAAAGTAGAGGGTTAGGGTTAGGGTAAAACTCTCCCTCCTCGCTGTACATTATTATTATTATTATTACATACATTATAATCACTGCAGTCACAGTAATACATGTTATTATATTGTTGGTATAGTGATATTTCTGTACTTAAACAAGCATGGTACTTTAGATTACTGATTCATCTCTATTGCTACCTTACAATAAATCACACTATAGGATTTAAAAATCAACGTTTAGACAATGTGATGTTTGACACACTTTTTATCTAAAGAAAACAGCTGCAACAGCTGCAGCGAATCTGCACAAGGACACTTTGGATCAGGGGTGTCAAACTCATTTCAGGTTCGGCCAGACACTGCACACTGCTTTTACTGAAGTCTCTTCTTATTTTATTAGTTTCACCAAGGAAACAGTTAAACCTTTACAAATGTCAAATTGTGTAACAAATGAATGCAAAATGAATAAAATTGCTATGCTGGAGCCACAGGCTGCAACTACTAACCAAAATGTGTTGCTCAAACACACACAACATGTAGACTATTAGAAACTTGGACTCAAGATCTATTGAAAACAAAAAAACTATAAAAATCTCCTCTGTGCTTTTTCTTCTGTCCTGATTTCTCCAGTCCCCTTTATTCCATGTTTGCCTATCATGACAAAAAACACTTAATTATGTTTTAGCAGTGCAGTGTCACTGGCTAAGAACATCGTTGTGTGTGTGCGTGTGTGTGTGTGTGCGTGTGTGTGTGTGTGTGTGTGTGTGTGCGTGTGTGTGTGTGTGTGTGTGTGTGTGTGTGTGTGTGTGTGTGTGTGTGTGTGTGCGTGTGTGCTTCCACAGAGCGAGGTCTTCCCTGAGCCCATATTCACCTGGACCAAGGTGGGTGGCCATCTGCTGGATGGCAGAGAGGAGCATAACGGAAAGGAACTGATCCTGGAGAGAGTTCCTGCTGAGCTCAATGGGTCCATGTTCCGGTGCACGGCCCAGAATCCTCTGGGCTCCACAGAAACTCACACCCGCCTCATGGTGTTTGGTGCGTCCAGTGAGGGGATTTGTTCTAATCATTTATTATCTGATCGGTGAGCTCAAAGTGAAGTTTGATTATTTGGTGTTTCTACAGATAACCCGAGACTAAAGAAAGGAAGAGAACGTTTAATTGGTAGGCCCTTTGTCACAATCACTTCATGCAATGTTACAGCTGTTACTGCCCATACACCAATCACAAGTATATAATCAAACCTTGAGTTACATTGTAAGTCAGTTTATTACAGTCTATTGAAACCCAAAATGAAGCCTAATAGCAGACTTCGAACTGTACCAACTCAGAATGTATTGTTAGAGGTGTATTACAACGCAATTCATGGTGAATTGTGATCAATAAGGAGGTCGAGGTTCATCGATCTTGTAATATATATAATATATCTTTTCCTTTGACTGCAGAGACAATTGTTTTTGTACTAAAACTAAAAGTCGGATTGACTTCTGACATTTTGCACACTACGTAGCAGTTTCAACCCCAAACTACATTCCTTTCCATGAACTATCCGTATCATTTTGTTCAAACCTAATGAAGCTGTTTCTCGTTATCACAAAAGTACATTTTGAAAAGTATGAAACAAGCAAAGCTGACTCTATGGAGTACAGAAAGCTTGAGTAATGCAGGAACCTGATGTGGTTAAACACTCAGGGGACAACAATGGCACTCTATTGTTCCAATGATAGGAATAAATCAGGCTCTATACTTGTTATATATATAAATATAGCCTAGTGTTGGGTTTAAACATGAGATTTGAACATTAGAGAGTGGTCCTTGAGTCATCCTGTCCCAGCCATGGCACATAGTAGTATGAATGTTGATTGCATGCTGTCTTTGTGTGCAGCCATGGACACGGCGGCCAGTCGGTGCTCCCTCTCACTAACCTTCATGTTGCTGCTGCTGAGCTTCACCTGCGAGATGACGTGACCACGGGCTCTGCTGCTCCTCCACACACCAGCACCCACATCTACCTGAGGCCTCGGCTCATAGTGACCCCACGGCAGAAGCCAAACCCCCCCTCAGCTGTCCCACCAGTGCTGAACATTGAAGATGCAGCAGGACTTCCCCTCTGGGAGAGACATCAGACCCTGACAGTTAGCCACAGTGCATCATATGCATTATACTGAGGAAAAGCAGGTTGTTACCTATAAAAGTGAGCAGGGTTGACACCAGTGGCGGCTGGTGAATTTTATTGTAGGGGGGGCTGAATAAAGATTATTTTTTTCACATACAAACGAAGCATTGTGGTGCATTCTGACAAAATAATAAAGACAAAATAGAACATTTTCTATTTTTAACAAGTTTTAACCTGCCTTGTAGAATTTAGTAAGATTAAGTGCAAATACATCAATAGAAATTGGGAATTATACACAAGTTAACATTCTAACAAGTTAACAGAAAGTGATTCTAAGTAATTACTACCCCCCCCCCCCCTCTCTTTGCTTTTTTCCCTGCTCTTTTCCCAAATCCTCATTGAAAATGCATCGAGAAAAAAAGTTCTCAAGAAATATTGTAGCCGACCCATTTCACTGTTTGTGTCCCTTCCATCAGGGCAAAGAGCCCCCGTCAGACTGATCCAAGTCAGACACTGACCTACATTCAAAGGACATTTGCACAGTAGTCCAACATTAAATGTACTTATCTTATCTGTTAATATTTATTGTTCATCCATTTTGTTTGTTTGTATCTAATTGTTTTTAATCACATTGTCTTCTTTATTTTTATTCTATTTGTTATATTTATATATACACATATATTTTAAAAAATATATAAAAAATGATCAATATTATATATATATTAGCCCTAACATATACATATATATATACACATTTTACAGTGACAATCATTGGGACCTTTCCCAAAACAGGTTTGTGTCTGCAATGACAGAATATTAAAGTAACAGGTCTAACCAAGTGAGTCCTGCAGTTGTGGTGCTTTATTTGAAGCAGCATCCATGTGAACGTTACATTACAGGAACACATCCACCAGTCCATTACCCCCCCTCCCCCCTCCCCTCTCTAACTCAGATTGGCCCCAAATCCAAAGACAAGTTAAACGAAAGTGCACACTGAGATTCAGAGGACATCTCTGGATAGAAAGAGGACTCATTAAAAAAGGGTTGTTAAATAAAAGTGGAGAAACCTCACACCAGGAGGTGTGTCATTGTAAAAGGCTAGTGTGTGTGTGTGTGTGTGTTTGGGGGAGGGAGGCTGCAGGTTCCCCCCCCCCCTCCCTGTGTCAGTGCAATTCACCCCACAACCAATAGTCTCTTATACACAAAATAGTTGCAAAGGCAGTTTGTTACATTTCACATTCTGTTCATACTTTATAATTAATACAGTATGTACACTTATAGTATTGCTATGTAGCTCTATTTACATTTCTGTCTAGTCACAAACACATAGAACACCTGGAGGAGGACAGATAAACACTTTCTTGCATATGTTTTCGTGTTGAATGCATGTATGTGCTTTGCAAAACATCAGGTCATGTGAACAGACCTGTGCACAGGTGTCTGACTGTTGCCTTTAATGCAGTTTGTTAAACACTTAAAAACTCAGAGGCCTACAAAAATCAATAAAAGTTGTTGTTGTTGCCTTCTCAGGGTTTATTCATGGTTCCTTGAGAAAAGTCATGTGATCAGAACTCGAGCAGCAAGCAGTCTTCGTCCTCATTGGCTGGCAGCATGAGCTGCTGCTCGTAGTACAGACTCTTGGCATAGTTGATCTCTTGAGAGATCTTGACGGCGAGGTTCTCACTCTTCACATGGACCTGTGGAGTGTTCCATAGTGGTTAAGACTTGTTATTTCTGTAGCTTTGACGACGTACATCAAGGGGATTTCAGTTCCACTGGAGAGAGGAATAATGAATAATAATGATTGTGTTTCATGTGTTACTGTCAGCAGGGTTACATCACACGTTATCTCTCCACCTACATTGTTCTTCATCATTTGAGTTTCACCTGCCACTCTTCTTCTTAAGTGGTATAATGACTTTCTGACTGCAGTGCTGCTCACACAATATACTCACATGACACTAGTGGATGGAAACCAACAACCATCCTCATTGCTCTGACTGATTGAAGCAGACAACTAAATGCCATTCATATCATTAGCATTGGCGTAGCACTGAGGCTAAGGCAGAGATTCCATTTCAGGTGCACGTGTGGTTTGGCTGATCTCAGACAAGTTGTACCATCCAGAGACCGTCAATAAAGAACTTCTCACCATGGGTTTCTGGTGGGAGGGGCCAGGTATGGCCACACCGCTGCTGGTGCTCTCAGCCTTCTTGGTGAGCTGCACGTACACCTTCCCATGATCCTTAGAGACCAGACAGTGGTACAGGTCGTCATACTTGACCTCCAGGAAAATGGCTTCGCGGTCCACGTAGTCCCCCGGCCTCAGGAAGTAGACCACTTTGGAGGAGATGAGGACGCAGTAGCTGTCGATGGGCTCCACGGCGATGAAGCTGGAGGGAGACAGTGTCGATGTGATGGAGCTCACGGCCATCTAGGTATCAAAGTGTAGAGTGACACTCACAACTCAGAGTGGATGTTGTCAGTGAGTCGGAAGAGCTGCTCCTGACCGTCCGACTGTGAGGCCGAGTGTCGAGGCAGTAGACCCTGAGGGCCTTTACAGCAGCGTGGCTTCCTGACCCGCTGCACACTGAGCCTGGTCCACACAGCAAAAACACAAACTTCACCCCTTACATCCTTTTCCTTCAATATCCACACTTCATGATACGTTAATACATGCAGCAGCAGATTCAGCTCTCGACACTTCACAACCTCTCTGTGGAATACGACAGGTGGAGGGACATGATCCAGACTCACCTGTGGTTACTGAGACTCGCCATGTCCCGGACTGTCTGTGCCGTCTCGGAGGCAAAGTCCAGAGCCCCGGCCACGGGTTTGGTCACAGTGCCGACCAGCCCTTTGCCCAGACCAGAGAAGAAGCCGCCGACTCCGCCCTCGGTCTTCACGCCTTCCACTGTGGACGTGATGATGCTCGTCATGCCTCCGATGATACCTGGGGGTGGGGGGAGGAGTCGGGTCTGGTCAACATGCCTGGTCTTTTTGATCATTCTGTACATTATAGAGGCTCAATAAACCTTTCCCCATGAGACAGATCAAATGTGACAATCAGGGATCAACACAAACGGACCTTTGGTCCTTTTAGTCGCCCCACCTTTTCCACTCTGGTGCGTTTTTTGGCCTGGGGGGCACAGAGACAGTATCTCGTCCTAGCAGCATTCTGTGTGCTGCTTCTCAACATGCAAATAAATTGTGGCCTGGAAAAATATTTTTCGGACTTTTCCCAGAATAAGATTGTGTGAGGTTTCCAGGGGTCTGAAGTGTTGAAGTGTGGCATTTGGCCCACTAGCTGTACAGAACACAGAAATAGGTACCATGAGCCAGTCCATGGATCCCTGCTACCAGGTGCTCCCCGCTGGTGGCTCCGTGGTATCGGATGTACTCTCGCTCGCTCTGGTGCCGGTTGTCCATGGTCTTCCCCAGCCCGTCGGATAGAGTGCCTGCAAACTGGGCCACACAACAGCAAGGTGTTTGCACCACACGCCTCTTCTTTCTAAGTACAACTGTACATTGCACCCAGCGTACCTTGGCCGCAGAGTTGGACACGCCGTGGGTCACGTTGCGTATGAGACCCCCCACGTTGCCGTACTTGATGAGCTCAGACACGCCCTCGGTGACGTCGTTGACGAGGCCCATGGGGTTCCCCAGGAAGTCCACAGAGCCCAGGATCTGCGCTGCCTGGCTGATGAGCTCCTACCGACAGGAAACACACCACATGACCTCCCTGGGGCGCACGCCGCTATGTCACATCGGAGAGGTCTGTAGACTTCACCCATCCACCTTTTCCCACATGAGCCACATGAGATTGGCTTTGACTGATCGGTAAGAACAGATCTCTCTGGTTGACTTTCTCATTAACAACGAGAAGGGAAAAAACCTTAGTGCACATCTGGAATGAAGATCAAGACCAATTTACATGCACACAGACCTGCGAGGATTGCGTGAAAGTATTAAATAAAAGATTTGAGGACATAAATCTAAAATGTACAAAACACACAAAACAAAGAATATTAAGGGAGAAAAAGTGCCATTATTTATAAACGACGCCTTTTTTTGTTTTTGTTGGACTTGTTTTTATCACCATACCCAATAGTAGATTTTGTACGTGCACTCAAAGTGTAAATCCTTGTCTGACATATGCACCAATGAAATGATTTGGGAGGATGACAAATGTGAATTTAACATTGTTTCAGAGGCCAATTGGCTCCCAGAAGCACTTACCTCTCTGAAGTGCTTGAGGATGTCGTTGATGATGATCTCCTGGGTTTCATAGGGGTGCACTCTGGTGAACGGGTACATGTTGATGACTGCATCCTCAAAGCGGACTAGAGGGAAGCCCAGGGTGCCTTTCAGGACCTACCGTCACCAGAAAACATCCACTTGAAACAACAACGAACCATCTAGTTCTACCAGAGCCGCTTTCTAGTGTAGTTTGTTATTTTTTGTTTTAATACTTTAGAGCGTATTACAATCCCCTAAACATATATCCACGTAGCCCCAAGGAAGGCACCATTGGTGGTCCTTTCCAATGGTCACAATTCTTTATTATGTGTAAAATATCTCAAATGACCTTTTCAGCAAGAGAGGCTTTTTTAATGTGGAGTTGCTCTTGTTGACCAACCACGTCCCTTATGTTTGTGCAAAGGAAATGATAAATGGACTCTACTTGAACATCTTCCTTCTAGTCTACTACTCAAAAGCTCTTCAACCCCCATTCATACACAGAGACAACTGTCTAGTTGTAACGAATATTCAAATCCGGTGAAAGCATTTGGAGTCAATGGTCTCGAAGCGTTGACCCTTCGGTTGGTAATGGTCAGTTGTAAAAGCATGAAGGACAACCTCCTTGCTGCTCATGACATGGTGCTCCCTATGAAGCAGCAAAGACGGATGTGTTGTGTTACCTTGAGATCAGGAGGCAGCTTGTGGGAGGTGAAGACACTCAGTTTGACCTGAGGAAGGCTGATCTTCAGGTTCTCAAAGTAGTATCGTTTGGGAGGTCCTGCGTCCTCGTTGGGCCTCTCATAAACGTTTTCATCCAACTTCTCCAGCTCTGCATTCATTACACATGACGTATTTGAGTGAAAACCACATTTCCTACTCACAGCACCACACGCATTAACCATGAGGTTGATAACCTACCAGCTTCTGTCTGTCCGTAGCCAAAGAAGCTGAGGAGCTTGAGCAGCAGTTTCTCCTCGATGATGACGGTGAAGCGCCGGGCCGTCACCATGAGGTGCTGTCAACACATCATGAGTCGGATCACATCGGTACCCAGGTGTCTGGATCACTACAAAGGCTTTTGTTGCATACAGCGATGTCATGTGAGGGATTCAGTGAGTGACACTCACTTTGAAGAGGTCGGTGAGCATGAGGCTGCTGGGAACCTTGACCGAGTTGACCTGCAGGGCCGGGCCGCTCTCGCTGAGGCCGCTGTCACTGGAGCTGGGCGTCACACACAGCATCACAGGCTGGGTGGTACCCAGCAGCTGGTTGTCCACCTTATGGCCGCAACATGAAGGACCAACAGTTTACATGGCTGCCCCCCCTAAAACACTGGAAGGCTCAGTGAATGAAAATAAATGACAGGAAGCGGATAAGGACTATAGAAATGTAGCATCACTGTGTGTCCTCTAATAACATGCACTACATCAAAAACCTATGGTCAGACATGGGTTCAGTCTGCAGATAACAATTGCTGGGTTCAAAAAGGTCCTGGATTAATTCTTCAAGCATGAATTCTTCTTAAAAACGCAGTCAGGTTACATATAGGCTCCCCTGTGGTTTAACCATGTATGAAAAAGGTATGTTTTTCCATTCACAGAAAGATGAAGGAGAACATCTAAGATGCAAGTCTGAAGAAGCTGGTGAACAGTGTGACCTTCACCAGAGAAACGTTGATGTGTTTCAAGGATGTGCTCCAGGTACTGTGATTAGGGCGGAGGTTTATAATTGTTTTTAAGAGTCATTTTAAGACTATTTTAGATGTCTTGGGTCTGAATTTGAGCCGGAGGAACCCTGTCTCATCGCATAAAGCTGAATGGTGAGCTCACCTGGATGTTCTGAATGCTCAGCTCTAACACCTCGTTGGCAGCAGTTCGGGTGAAGTGGACATCGATCCCAGACAGCGTAGTGAACACGAGCTCC
The DNA here is from genome assembly GCF_949316345.1 of Pungitius pungitius. Classification (NCBI taxonomy): domain Eukaryota; kingdom Metazoa; phylum Chordata; class Actinopteri; order Perciformes; family Gasterosteidae; genus Pungitius; species Pungitius pungitius. Next base: position 35,280,213 of record NC_084900.1, read on the forward strand.
TCTGGAACCTTGTTGACCAGAGACACGCCCACTCCCTCCTCCAGGTTCACCAACACCTGAGGGACAGAGCAAAGGTAAGAGACACTCGTCTCACTGAGTGGGACTGCTCCAGTAGCGTTGTTGGTGGTACCTCCAGCTCCTGCTCAGGCTCTCTGTTCTTCACATCCTCTTTGCCCTTCTCCTGTTCTGAGGAGGAAGCGCTCCGGATCATTCGCCTCTGGTTGAAGTCACTGATCTACAAACCAAACAAGTGTCAAAAGGCATTCAAGCTCTACCACCACCTTGTTTCCCTATTACGGTGATGGCCAGTGTTGGGTTTCCACTACACAGCAGATTTCTTTCTTCTTGCCAGAGAACACGGCAAATAGTTGATTCTTTTCATGATGGATTTTATAGTGCTTGGGATATTTTTTTGAACCTAACGCTGCTTCATACTTAGCTACTGAGCTGTTTGTTGAGCTCCTTGGTTCAGTTATGCTCTCTAACAAACTTTGAGTCCTCCACAGAACTTATGTATTTATACGCATTTTAAATTGCAGACAGGTAGACGCTATTTACTAATTATGTGACTTGAAGGCTAGTTGTCCCAACAGATCTTTGTTAGGGTTTTCACAGTAAAGGGGGAGAATACATATGCACTCAATGCTTTTCACATTTATAATTTTAAATCATTTTGAAATCCATCTTAACTTTCTATTTCTGACTATTTTGAGTCTGTCCATTATATAAAATCTCAATTAAATCCATCTAAATGGAATCTGAGGCATTACCATGACAAAGTGTAGAAACGTATAAACAAGAATGTGTAAGCAATATTTCCCAAATTTGCAGTGCAACTATTATAATACCTACAGTATATGTAAATCCCAATATTTACAACGTATGTATTATGACATAATGTTAACATAATTCTGTTTTGACATGTAGTTTTTAATATCTAATTCACACAAGTTACCAAAAATAATTCTATCCATATAAATTCATAGCATTACTGTACTGTGAAATATGCTTTATCGGGATATATATTTTGATTGAGAGATGACACGATTCATATTGTGAAGAAGACTTGATTATCCTTGAATCCCAGGCTCAGTGATGGTTGGGGGGTGTCTTTTATCTGTGAATAGTCAACTTTAGGGGCTTTTGATGTTTTCAGGTAATACACTTCACAATCTTTTACTCAGGCGTTGAGTCCTCATGAGTTTTGGTCAAATTGTTTCACCCTCTCATTGATTCACAAAAATATTACAGCTGCTGCTCAGTATTGATGCTACTTCATTTAATCCAATGTGTTTTCACCTGCAGGACACGCGTGGGTCCATCTGGCAGCACCTGGACCGACAGCACGCCAGAACCAGGTCTCATCTTCTGGTTGATGAACTGGTGCTCGGGGCCCGGCTCCTGCAGCCCGGAGTCTGGTCCCAGCACCACCTCTGCTCCGTCATACAGACCTGCAGTCCCGCCCTTCACCTGAAGAGTACAAATCAAACTAAAGAAAATCCAGTAGGCAAGTGTCAACAGAACCCGAGCAGACAGCAGTGCATGTAGCCGAGGAGCTCGTTCAGTAGCTCTATAACACTCACCTGCACTACCAGCCGGGGCAGGCCACAGGTCAGCATGCCGGAGCTGAAATACCACGTCTGAGTGGTGCTGCGGCGGGAGTCCGGCCTCCTCAGCATCACCGGCTCAAAACTGGCAGAGAAAGCGACACCCCTTACATTCAAATGGTCCACGACATACGTCCACAGCTGTACATGAGACCAGGGAGAAGCTTATAGCCTCACTACAGCTGCCGCACCACCGACCTGTTGTCACTGACAGCTGCCAGCCCGGCAATATCCAGCACCAGAGAGGAGTCCAGTGGGCGCGGCTGCGCCGGCTTGCTCTGCGGCGGAGACGAGCCTTCGTGACACAGCATGCCGCTCCCGGTCATCCTCCACAGCTGGGAGCGCTTGCCCGGCTCCTGCCCAGTGATCAGAGGACACGTTACAACGGACTTTGTCTCCATGCTCGTTTTAGGAGATGAACTCACTATTTTCCCTCTAAACATGCAGGATACCGACGAGACAAAGCAGCACGAGCTCTTTTCATCTGAACTTAAAAACTGTACCTTTTTTTTCAGGATGACACGTTGAGTCTTGGTGTTGACATCCAGAACCAGTTCAGCACAGCTCACCAGGCGTTTCTTTCCAACAGGCCTCTTCTCAAAGTCCCTGCGATAACAAAGGCCTGCTGCTCAGCTTTATGTCCAATACTGTTGTATAGAAAATGTCAATAGGAGTTTATTTGTGTTGTTGGTCCATACAGAGAAAAGGTATGAGTGGCTGCGATGTAGATGAAGTTCTCGTAGTACAGCTTGTTGTATTCTCTAAAGAAGTTCATGTCCGACGTGACCTCTGAGGAACCGGCTCCCTTCACAGTCAGTGTGAGGTAGGGGGGCAGCGTGGGCTCATCACAGGCGTAGTCCAGCACGGAGCCTGCCTTCACCTCAGTGTGCAGCCGGATGTCAGCCACACTGTGCTGCCAGAACTGGATGGGCACCTGATGGATCCAAACAATGGCATCTATTCACTGATTGTGTGTCCTGGGAGGCCCAAAATGGTTCATCCATGGAGAGACAAGTGAAAGTAATTCATACTGCTGTGGCTCACCTCAGAGACGTTGTCGATGCGGAAGGGCGGAGGCAGCTGGTCAGCGTCAGAGAAGGAGATCTGGTAGGTGGCACCCTTCAGTGTGATCTCCGTCCGCAGGAAGAAACAGCTCCCCAGGGTGTCCCTGTTCAAACCAAGGTCCACTTACAACCTGTCCAACACTTAAATGTGGTGGAAAAAACACCCAGTACACCAGTACATAGTGGGACCACCACAGAGCTCAGATATTAAATGATTGTCTGGCCCTTTTTTTATGCAGAATACTGTGATGTGAATTTTTGGCCGTAGCGCCCAAACCTAACCCAACCATACAGACCATAGACTTTCTACACAGAATGAGAATACCCTCAGGCCTCCGCCCCCCTTCTTCCTCATAGCTCAAAGCAACGAATAGTGTTGCCATAGCACCGCCAACTTTGTCTCCCTCACGGATCTATAGTCGGGACTCTGCTTGTTGGAACCCTTGTCTCCCTCTGTGGTAATAGTCAGTACTACCACCAGTCTCCTGTTTTCAGTCTCAGTCTCTTTGTTAAACCTCACACATTAACTAATGGAAACCTGTATGATCTAGATGGACATGAGGAGTTCATGGTATCAGGCGACATTCAGCTTTGAAATGAGGAAACGATGGTTACACTTCTACTTTCAACCTTCATTTCCAACACTGTAACTTTATAGCAACATGTGCTGCTGGAGAGGTTTGTATATCTGTAACTCACCTCATGTTGACGTGAAAGGACTTGGGCTTGTTGACCTCGAAGCCCCCGGACCAGGTGCAGTTGGGGGTGTCCATGCGTCGCACACACAGCAGCTGGTCATAGTCATTGCGGGGCCAGTGGAAGACGACGCTGGAGCCCGGTAGGGTGGAGATGTAACCCTCAGGGTTGGTTGTACCCTAGAACAGATGTATTCACTAATGACTAAATGATGTCGTGTTACATTAATTATGCTCCTGTTGGACAAACTATAACAGAACCACATACACACTGAGTATTTGTAGTGGTTATTGTAGTCATATATGCTCGTTCACTTTAATCAAGGCATCAGAGGGAATGTGTGATTGTGATAGGTCCTAAACCCAGTCTGAACCAGGGATGCTATCAACCAATGAGCTACCAGAACTTCCAGTCCAGTTCTCACCTTTCCCCTGGCAAACTCTCTCTGAGCGAAGGCCAGTTTGTGTGTAGAGCGGTTGTCCAGCAGGTAGCGTGGGGCGAATGTCACTATGTGAGTGTCTCTGTAGCGTCCTTTCCCTTTACGCACGCTGATGCCTGTGTCAATCATAGAGGGATCAACCAATGCCAAGAATAACAGAGACATTTTAGCTTGAATAGCAACAGTTTGAGAACAGTCTGGTAGTGCTGCTTCATGCCAGATGATTATCTGTGTGCCACTGCAGGAAACCTATGTAGATTCAGTGCAAAGGGGCCAGCGAGAAGCTGCAATGAAGCACCGGACCTTTCATTGGCATCATTAGAGGGGAGAATATTATGAAGAAAGAAAAGATATATTAATATAGACTGCAGCTGAGCATGTCATTCTCCTCTACCAAGCCTGAGATCCCATGCATCCAATCAACATGTTTATCAGGCACTAGTTTGGTTTAATGCCTGTGCTGTTTGTGTGTGCCAACTTGCCGATGTTGTAGATGAGGCCAGGTCGGTTCCCATGCTGGATAACCTTCACTGCCCGGACTCCACTGCCTCCGTCCAGGGAGAAGCCCTGGCACCAGCCGGGAACTCCGTCAGGGTGAATTCCTCTACCGATCCGCATAGTGCACCTGGCATCGACAGGGAATACAGGGAATGTAAGGACACGGCAGATGCAAATCAAGAGGTGGAGTGGCTGGATCACACTAAACCACAGGCCCTGGTCATCTCTTATGCATCCTTTACGATAAAAACACTCACCAGCTAATGCATTATCTATTTTCACTTACATAGCAGGCTGCTCCTTGTCCGTGTAGCAGAACAGCAACGGACTGAGGCTTCGAGCCAACTCGTGCTCCTCAAACTGGCCAGCAGCATCTGCTTTGCCGTTGTCCTGACGAAAGATTAACGGCAGACCTGTGGGAGAAGGGGGCTTGAAGTAACTACACTAGTTGTTAACACCAACGCCGGCTTCTGTAGAAACAACGTTTACCGGTCTTGTTGATCAGCCAGTAGGGGGCCGAAATAAGGATCTTAAGGGCCCCCTGTGCTCGCAGGACGATGCGGATGGTGAGGCAGAGCAGATGTTTGTTGGTGTCGTACAGCCTCATGCGGACCACGTAGTTCTGAGTGCCGGGCGGAATCAGCAGCTCTTTGCACACAGGGAAGCTCTCCAGCAGAACTCCTGGAGGACCATGAACACCAGAGTGAGAAGGAGAACGTCGTTAGCCAGGGAAAGCCTTTGGCCTCGTACTGACCTAGTTCCATGTTCTGGGAGGTGTCGGCGCCGTGAAGCACGGCCTCTTTCCCCGGCTTCAGGGCGCCTCTGATGGCCGTTCCTTTGATGAAGTAGTTGAGTTCACAGGGCAGCAGGTTGGCCAGCACCATGGTGGGCAGCAGGTAGATGGTGTGGCCGGGCTGTCGGTAGATCTGCTTGGCGCTGCCAGAAACCGTCTTGGCAGGCTGCTGATTGGGGTAGTTCTCCTTTTTGATGACCACACAAAACCTGCGAGAGACAAAGAGATGAGTGGAAAGCTTCCAGATAGGAAAAAGTAACTCATCAGTGTCCGGCTATCTTATTCACCTGAAGCTGCGCTTGAGGCCATCGTCAAAGTCTGCAGACTGACACTCCCTCTTGCTGCTGCTGATGTCTCCGGGCCGGTCCACACTGGTCCAGTGGATGGGAACCTTACAGAAGAACAAGCCCAGGTCTTTGGGTCGAGCCTGCAACCTCCAGGACGTCAGGTGGAGTGGGACCGCCAAGGCTTGGTCAGGAAGGATCGGCGGCAACACCACTGGTTCTGTTAAGCCAGGGATACAGTTGGCTTCATTTAAAGGACACAACAAGACACCAGCTGTACCTGAAGTAATGCTGCTTAGTCAAAGGAACTGAAATGGAGCAGTGTCTTACTGTCAGGAGCAGAGGGGCTGTCCAGTCTGACCTCCATGGGAACATCTAGCCGGTTCTTCACCATGAGGGCAGAGCGGACGCTGACGACCTTCCTCGCACTTCCCTCCATGGTGATGGAGAAGACCACTCTGACTGGAGGCAGGGCCGAGAACTGAGGGCATGGCACGATATCAAAATATAATGTTGCGCTTATCCTGGTCAAAACCATTGTTTCATTATATAATCCAGATGTAGGTCAATATATGATATATACTCCTGAAAAGGGGTTAACATACTGAAACCACTGCACCTACATTAACCGTAACAGTAACCTACATTACATCGAAAAACCTTCATAAGGATGAATGAATAGACAAACGTTGCGAGTCTGTTCTTTCTTCCAGTATTTTAAAAACGACCCTTTTGTCAGCGTCTTTTACTGCGATAATCGTCCCATCCTACAAGCAGTTCAGGTTTAAACTCATACTGAGCTTTTCTGCTGTCTCAAAAAGACATTTGAATCATCATTATCATCCTAATGTCTAGAGACTGTATGCTAAACTATTAGCATACAGGTAATTCCATCCATCCACTACACCGGGCCTTTATTAGTTCATGCTAAACACTATTGGAAACAGTTGTATTACTTTATTTGGTTTTCTGGTGTATAATGAGTATAATGAGGCAGCACACGCTCACTTAAAGACTCACATAAACATGCGGGTGGATGATGTTGGTTCTGCTGATAGGACTGCCAACCTGTGGAGGAGTATTAGAGTTTCACCCTGATTCGTCAGGAATCCTCATGAATGCAGCTTCACAGTTTGGTGCTCACAGTATTGGACGAGTTGTTTCTGTCTGGGGCTGCGTAACGGAAGAAGACGCCCACTTTGTCCACAGAGACCGGCTTGACTTGCTCCCATCCACACACACGCACCAGCAGCTGGTGCAGCTTCAGCTCATGAGTGTGCCTGCATAGGAGGAGTGATGCATAATCATCTCAAGCATTACACTTTCCTTTAACCAAGCTGATGTAGAACATATTAAAGTGAAATATGTTTATGACAACCATTCCAGTTTCAGACAGATGCACACCACAATGAATGCAGAGTTAAATGTAATGATGGCCAAACTAGACAGTTTATACTCATTGAATGGGACTCCTATCTATACCGGTGGCGGAGTTTCTCGCGGGCTTCAAACTCAAAAGGAATCTCCTCTCCAGGCAGAACCTCCCTCCACTGGCTGATGTTGTGAGTGTCATCCGTTCCCGGGCCGTGGACCTCTGAGATGGAGTCTGCACTACTGCTGTGAGAAAGGGCCACTCTGTGGAGAACAGGTGGTGACATTCATTGGAGGAGAGTTCCTCTTCTCACTCCAAAGTTAAACAATGACATCACACATCTTCAACACACAGCCAAAGCTTGGCATGATCCAAAATCATCACAGCAAATGCTGAGCCGATAGAAACACAAAAAAGACAACAAAGAGTTTAGTTTTGCACCTACCTTGTGGGGGTTGTAGTCAGAGTGGCGAACCACATGGTACATCCTGTGTGGTTGCGCAAAGCGAACGGCACAAACGGCTGCCTCCTCTTGGACAGCTTGACATCAGCTGGAAGGACAAAAGGAAAGGGAATCAGAAAGAAGGGAGGTATGCTTGATTGTTATTAGTAACTTTAGTGGTGCACGGCCATGCGCTTGCTTTCTTCTTCCAAGACCTAAAAAACAGAATTCTGTCATTTTAAGGGGAACTGCACCATTTTACAACACGCGTCACTTAGTAGTGACCACGACAAAAAGTTGACACTCTTGGACTGGGTTCCTTACCCAAACTGGGGAGAGTCATGAAATGTCTGCTCCTGCTGCTTTTTTAGACAATTATTTTCATTTTTCATGTTTGATGAGATCAATTGACATTTGTAATCAGTAACTGAACAAAATGATGCCATATACAGCATTTTGCGCTTTACTTTCCGTCACACTGGATTAGCACGGATTTTCCTTCTTTTTTTTTTTTTCAAACAGTTTGACCAACGTTCAGCGGGGCAGGAACTCATTTTGTCATACCGAACAGGTCAAAGGTTACTTAGTAAGGGATGGCATATACATATACAGTATACTGTATGTCCACTGTTGAGCTACACAAGAGAACCGGATTGTTTGTATGATTAAAATGATTGTGGCCATCATATAACATTACATCTAAAATGAAAGGTCAGTGTGTTCTAAACCAGAACCAGATGTGCATCAGGGATACTGGTGATAACTTGGCACCTTAACTACTTAAGTAGTAAGTACTACAGAGATAACAGCATAAAAAGATCTGCTAGCACAAAGATGAAGAGGATTTGAAATCTTAAATATTTGGTATCTTTCATTTCATCCATTCAAATAAAGTATTTCTGTGAAGGACTTCCTCTTTACGTAGAGATTTCTCTCGTAACTCACTTTGCTCGACGCTGGGTGGGTCTACTGAGGAGCCCATCCAGGGCAGGGGGGGCGAAGGCTGGGGCGTGTGCTCCTCCTCCTTACAGTAATCAGCTATCCAGGCGCTCTTGGTGGTGTTGTATTGTTCTGCAAGGACCAGAGAAGTAGTACTGTAGCTGTGTGGTCCGTGTAGAGAAAGCCTAGAGGAGCACGCTGCAGCTTTTACGCACCCAGCAGGACGGACGTGATGTTGATGTCCAGTCTCTGCTTGGCTCGGACCCCCATCTTGAAACGGGGAGGATGGAGGCGGCCGGCGGCCTGCTGCTGCCAGGACAGAGAGCAGGGCCACGGCTCGATGAAGGGCTCCCAGCCTGCCATGCAGACACACACACATGAGTCACTGTCCTACCAAATGCATCTATACAGAACCAATTAATTATTATTATTATTTTGATGAATCAAAGAGAGCATGTATATTTCGGTATCATTGAAGGATGAAGCCAGTGATGGCAGCAGTAAATGATCACATGGTACCCGACAGCTCTCTGTTGTAGTAGTCTCCTGACAGAGTGAAGCTGGCTTTTCCTTCCTGAGTGGAACCAATGCGCTGCAGCACATAGAGCCCTGCAAGGACAAATAGAGGTACTCAACCTTTGGATTGCTTTTTGTGAAGCACTGTTGGTTGTGTAAGTAGCTGTTGAATACTTCATTAATATAATAATAATTAATTACAAGTTAATCCCTGAAAGCTGTGGTGTTAGAGGTGTGGTTGAATGAGGTTCTTGTTTGATGAGAGCAAATAAAACTGCTTCACTGCTCCATCAGAACGGTCTGCGGGGAAAACATTCACTAAAATGACGTACACTGATGTCGATTCTTTTATGTCCATAATACATCCCAGCAGCACATTACTTTACATCATTGCCCTCCTCAAACCAGGCAAAGACACAGTGGATGCAGAGCGCTTCCGCTCAAGCTCTCTGCTATGCAACCTCTACAAGCTGATGCAAAGGACTGTGTAAAGAAATGGGAAACTGTCATATAACCATCACGCTTCCGTGAAACGAAAAGAAGACCTTTAAAGTCTGGTAATGGAATATTTATTTGAATGAGGTTTGACAAACCAAATACAGTCTGCTTGTTTCAGACACTATTTTAACAGACATAAAAAGGAGGGCAGTAGACAGCAATAGCCACTCCTGGTGAAGGCCAGAATAATTACTCCTAGCTACATTGCAAAAGCAACTTTGCATGGAACATTTGTCATCTGGACCCTAAATAAAGTTTGATCAATTGAATTTTCCTTTATTTATAATGACAGGGCGGTGACATTAAGAAAAGCTTCCTCAGAACCCTGGTCGTCAACGGTTGGATTGTCTCGTGTGTAAATGAGACTTACTGGAGAAGGTGAGCTCAGCCAGTGGGATGTCACAATCCAGACAGTCGTCGATTAAACAGATGCACACACTCTCAGCCTTCAGCTCCACCCCAGACAGAGGAGCGGAGTGGCAGCTGGAGCCAGAGTCAGTCCTGGATCTGGCGAGGCCTGCCATGTTGTCGGCGTTCTCCAGCAGCCACGTGGCTGCCTGGTCTAGCTGGCCTGGAGGGGGACGCATTGTCGCTTTTATCAAACAATGGTGGCAAGACTGCACAGAGTGGGCAACAGTGTTAAAGGTCTCACTCACCTTTACACTGGATCAGGGCCCTTTTGCAGTCCTCTTTCCTGAAGCCCAGGTCTTGCAAACGGGTCAGCTGGCCCTCTGTGGAGACAGACACTGATGAATAGCTTTTCTTAGTAGAGCAGTAAGTATGCCGTCACTGTGACTAAAGTACTTTATCACAACTACAAAATGGGGATTGATTTTGGCCACTGAATTAAAGTGAGACAAAAAAAGCATTTAGACAGTCATTCTTAATTTGATCCTTAGATGCCTTGTCGTACCTATGAGGGCCTCAGTCTTCTGCCTGAAGCTGTCTTTGGCTGAAGTGGGCTCAGTGTTGGGAGCAGTTCTGCTATCCCAGTCAGAGGGCCGAGGGGAGCTGGAGGTGGGGATGGACTTTGTGATTGCCAAGAAGAGCTGGATGTCGTTGTAGGACAGACGGATGTCCAGAGTGGGAAACTGAATCTGCCGAGAATCACAAGCACAGTTACAAAAATCACCACTGTGCTGTGATGTCTAATGTCTTCTGTAGTTTTGCTTTGCCAAATAAAAGGACTGGATTGGCGTGACTTTTCTGCACAAGAGACTGCTTAAGTGAAAGTAGCAGGCACAATGCAGGGCTCATCACCAGAAGAAATAATAATATATTCAACATGGTGGATGTGCTCATGTACATTGTTTGGTTTCTACAATGTGCCACCAGCCCACAGGTCACAGGTCAGCAGTACCTACTTATCCTTATGTGTGTGTCATTTCATCAGTGTCAAGTGTCATTTCACAACCGTAGATTTCAGTTGTCATTGTTGGTTGTGTTAGAGACAAGAACGCACAGCCTAGTGTTATTTAAAAGATATTTTATGTGTTAATGAGGTCTAACTTGGGTGTCAGATACTAACTATCAGTATGGTGTTAAAATATTTAAGACTGGCTTCTGTGAGCCAGACAGAAATGTTTAGGCACAATAACAACCAGAGGGTTAGTGATGGAGGAAAAGGGCTGTAGACTCGTTTCCATTATTTAGTCTGACTTGTATTACCAGTGTGAGCCTGTCAGTTCATGATTACATTACAGCACTCTGCCTCATCACTACAACAACTTCAAAAGTCTGAACTAGCGCTACCCCTTAACCCCCGGGCCTCCCCCGGTACATGTTGCACATCTCCCTTTGGCTGAGAGTTTATTGCTGACCTCCAGCAGCGGCGGGATGTCCTCAACATTGAAGGCGTCCAGCAGCCCGGAGCTGCTTTGGTACGTGGGGCTCCCACATAGCTCCACCTGAATATTGACTGGGTCGATGATGGACAGCGCCGTCTCCAGCTCACTGCCCAGTCGACACGAGAACACCTGGGGCGGGCAAGAGACCACTCATCAAAGCTAGTAAAATAGGGTCAGTGGTTAGCAGTGAGTGTCACTGAGTACCGATCTTCACTCTATACTTATAGTAACAGAAAGGGCCGAAAGAACAACATTAGCAAGTGTAAGTAAAAGAGGAATAGTAGAGCAATAACAGTACAAATACTCTGACATTTTCATTGTTTGATTAAAAGAATTCTGACAACTGGTAGCTGTGGTTTCAGTGATAGTGATGACACTGTGGTGGGGCTCACCTCGATTCCTGCCAGGCTGCCTGAGAAGGGTCTGTCCAGCAGACGCGGCTTGTAGGTGAGGACAGTGGTGCCTTTTAGAATGATGGCATTGGTATCCAAACAAGACGAGTCCTCCACGACCACAAACTCTGTGCCTGCAGATACACACAGACCAGGAGCTCATATGATAAGAGAGAAAGCGTGGATGTTGATTGTGTTGGTGCTAGTGAGGGCTGCATAAGGAGTACAGGAGCAATAGCAGGAGCCACACACACCCTGCTCCAACCAGATGGGTTTAATCAGGAATCATTATTGTCAAGAGTTGGATTTGTGCAGTACGAGGTGTGTAGTACCTTGTTCGGTTCAAGAGGTTCCAGGTATACTGTGACCTCGTTCATTCTCCTCTTACCTGTGACGTTGATCTTGATTTCCAGGCAGTGGTCCTGGGTGACCGGCACCGTGGACCTCTTGGTGACCACGCCGCTCTTGACAGTCTTTGGCATGACAGCCCCTACAGTGCTGCTGGGGGCGGAGCCAGAGTCGGTGCTGGTGTTGCTGGGGCAACGCTGACGGGGCTCAGCTCCCCGGGACACCTTCTCCACCGGGACCCGCAGGAAGTTCCTCACAAGCTGAAGCCAGTCGAATATGAGGAATACTCTTAGGTTGTTGAGGACTACAGTGAAGCAGGACGAGTCCCGTGTGGATCTGTCAGAGGGAGGGACGCAGCATAAAGGACCAATTCTTTGCTATCCAACACTACTTATATGTTGGAACATGTTCCTTTAGCTTGAAAACTCCCCCGCTTTACCTGTAATGCAGCTCCAGCTGCAGCGTGGCCCTGTTGGTGCCGGTTTTGGAGGGCTGGAGGATGCAGTCAAAGACATTGTGCCTCTCTCGATGGCCTTTACCAGGGCTCGAGCTCGGCCCGCTGCACCGAGTGTCGTACGCCAGCAGCGAGTGAGAAACCAAGTTGATAGACTTGGATCCATTGGACAAACTCTCAAAGAGAAGCTTGGATTTCATGAAGTCAAACCTTTGCAGGAGAAATCATTAAAAAAAAACCTTAGAGCAGTGGATCAAACTGCCAAAAAAACCGCACCACCGCCTGAGTCACAGCTGCCATTTAGTAGAGACTTTTAGCATTTAGATTTTTTAATAGCCCATGTAACATCCAACATTGTTGCTGTACTGTTTGTGAAAACTATTAGTTAAGATACTATATAAAGTATGTTGATATTTTGGTACAAATCAGTGTTTATATAAGAAGAAAGAAAAGGCCAACCTTGCTAATGAGCGCTTATGCTCCGCTGGTGTGGGGCTGTCCAACAGCTCCAGACTGACATCCATCATGTCCACCAGGAAGGACAAGCTGGTGTAGACATCTCCACTTAGCACCGTCTGAGCAGAGACAAAACCTCAGTCTGTTAGCACATATAGAGGACTACTGTTACAGGCAATGACCAAAACGATCTCTCGGTGGTGTCCCTCACATAGGTGCTGGGGTCCTGGAGGTTGTAGGGTCTCAGGAAATCTTCCACAGGCTCTCCCAGGTTGTTCTCCAGCAGGCCTCTGATCAGCTGGTAGTGCTCCAGGTCCAGAGAGCAGTGGACTGACGAAAGGCTGCCGTGGATGGACATGTCCGGCACCGCATGGCTCAGCTCCCTGACAACAATTATGGACACAACCTGAATTTGGGTTACGGGTTTGCTCCCATAGAGTAAAACGAGAGGCACGAGGCACCATGCTCGATGTACTAAAGCTCTGCGCAGGTCATACCACTGTCATATTCTTATCTGTTTTATCAGGAGTGGTGCCCTCATCTGAAAGCTGTGAACCTGTATGTTCATTTGAGTTAGAGCTCCGCAGAGTGTATCAAGTTCTTATTCTGATTGACGATATTTTCTGTGAGGTCCCGATGACTTGGATCAACTAAATTGAATCTGACGCTGGTGCAAAATTCAGAAAGATTTGCTTAAAGGGTCCCTGAAATATGACAGTAAAGGGACAGGTCATAGTGAACTTGACCTTTGAAGAGATGGACTGACCCCAATGCGTCTGCCAACCCCTGCTCTGAACGCCAACATGATTTCAGAAGAAAAAGCCCATGAGGTTTGCAGCAGACAGAACTGAAAGCAGGACCTACTTGTCCAAGTTGCGCTCCACTTTAAGCTTGAGACGGCAGCGGTCTTTCAGCAGGTTGTCTCCAGTGCGGCGCACAGTGTACGAAGGAAAGATGAGGTCTGAGGACTCGGGGGGTTTTCCCCCGCTGTCCTTGGCCTGAAAGGGCAGACACTCTGCTGCAAAGATATCCATCTCCTGCAGGTCCAGAGCAATGCAGTCCAGCAGGCACCCTTTCTCCTCTGACCGGGAAAACATAGCATCACATTATTCCACTACATGTCATTTAGCTGACGCTTTTATCCAAAGCGACCTACATTACATTATAACCCGTGCGTCACATTTAGCCTGGGGAGCAGTTAGGGGTTAGCCGTCTTTGACATGGCGCATGGAGCAGCCGGGATCTGAACCACCAACCTTGCGGTTCCCACCACGCTGCTCCATGCGCCAGCATCGTCCACACAGCAGATGGCACAAACACCCCCTCTGGAGTACATACACTGTATTTCTTCAATCTCTACAGCCATGCTAACCTAAGCAGTGAGCTTCGTCCCCCTCAGCGGCCCCCCGCGTCTCTGGAACCTGTGGCCTGCCGAGGGTAAACCCTGCCGAGGAGGAGGAGCTGGAGGTGGATGGGGAGGTCCTCGGCTCTTCCCGCTCACTTCTCTCTGCTGCTTTCTGAATTCGCTCCTTTTTCAAGACAAGGGGAAGAGGGAAAACAATATGAACGTTGCATCCGTGCAAAAGCAGTTTGTTTGATGATTGGAAAGAACTAAGCAATCTCTAGCATTTTCATGTATGGAAGATGAAGGTAAGAAGATAGGTGTGCTTGTCAATATTCAAACTATTTTCTGCAGGTCATAGCTCACTGAATTCTCATTTAAAAAATAAGAACTCAGGCATTGTGCCGTTATCTCGGCAGCCGGGAGGGTGCAGGAAGTGTAGATGGTACATGTTGAGAAATAGAACGCCATGATAAAGCCCTACAACACACACTAACACATGCGCAAACTGCCAACTAACTGCAAACTGCAACATGACATGTAACATGCCATCTAAACAAGTAAGTGATTACACAAAGACAAAGACATTTGTTAGTGGTGAGCATACCACAGTAAACCATCAGGTAATTCTGTATTCAATAAATATTTTGGATCAGATTTACATAATATGGTCAGTTACTTGAAATAAATTAGATGATGGAATCATCTGTGCATGTTTTCTAAAGAATATCTGGATGCCTGCATACAGTATCAAAAGGCTCGTGGCCTGAGGGACTCCTGAATGTTTACAGTTGGGTCACAAGTGAATCCATTCGAATTAGACCGAGGGAGAGGGAGACAAAGCACAGCCAGGTCACTCTGTATGGACGGGCAGCGGGACTCACCAGAGAAGGGAAAAAGGCGTGTGCCATGGTGAGTTTCTCTACCTTGTCACGGAGGGAGAAGGTCCCCCGGGCCCCAGCTGGCCGGAAGCAGTTCTGCACCCTCAGCTGACCAAGGTTGGCCACAATGGCCCTTGGCGAGCAAGAGCTCTCTGGAATGACAATAACCGGGGCTCCGGCCTCAATATCCAGCAGAACCCTGGAAGCACGCTGAGCAAGATCACGCACCTGCAGAGAGACACCACTAATGTATGTTGGACCTGGATGCTTATCTGAATCAAGCAATATCAAGCTACAATCAAAGGGTCCTGGTGCAAAGTGGAACACTCACAGCCTGGCCTTCCATTGCAGCCCTCTGCCTGCCTAGGACATCCTGGAGCTGGGTGAAATGTTGAATGAAGGCCACCACCTCGGCCTGGAAGCGCTGCGTGTGGACGTACTGCACCGAGGCCATCTGCAAAGACACCTTGATGTCACATTCCCGTTGCAGCTCAGGATCCGGCTGGCCGTACCTGAATGCACCAGGGAGCACAGGTGAGCCAAAGATAGACAGATCCTTCAGGAGCATGCAGAATTATTCGGTTTTGGGTTATATACTTATGGATGTTGAAGATAAGGGCCTCCCCTCCCCGTGTGGTGAAGCGCTCTCTGTAGAGATCACCATGTGGGGTAAGGTCACTCAGGGACAGGCTTCCTAAACTGCCTTGTAAAGCCAGGTCGCCATCTACCAACAATACATGAATTTAGTGACATTAACCCAGAAGAACCCAAACCATTTAAAACAAACTGGATGGACAACATTTTCTAAATTCTACCCCTTCGAGCAGTAGTTCCCAAACTGGGGGGCGGGACACGGTTTCATCACCAACCCTAACACACATCCACATCGATAAAAAACAGCAACCATGTGCCAATCCCATGTACATTTGTATCTTTAACCACTATGTGATTTACCACTGAATTATTATTTGTATTCAAAACACAGGTTTTCATCAGACCAAGAGGGAAAATACACTACACTGCCATGAATCATATTAATGTGGAGCATTGAATCCGACTGCTGCAACGTTACATGATTGGAACATGCCGATCAAATGACCAATTTAAGGATATATGAGCAAATACAAAATCCCTTCATGTTAATTTCTCTGCACCACTGAGCGGACAAGTGCAGCAAAGAGACAGAGAGCAAGAGAAGGGCTCTGACACAAGAGGTTTGGGAACACTACCCTACAGCCAAAGATCTGAAATGTTACACACATATGTGTAGTGTCATATATGGCACACTTTAAGGTTTCAGAACATCAAACAAATTCTTATATTAGATGAAGATAACCCGAGTCGATACAAAATGCAGTTGTAAATGATAATTACATTTATTAAGGGAAAGAAATATCCAGGAAGTGGCCAAATGCTTGTTTACAGCACTGATATATATATACACATAATAATAATAATAATAAGCAAAGGTTGTTACGCATACGCACCCAACATTTCGAGATGAGCAGATAATTTGGACACACTAGCTCTGGCAAGCTCGTTGAGTTTCTTATTCAGGACAAGAGACAAAGAGTGGACCTAAAAAAAAAAACACGGACAGACAATCAATAACATTCTATTCAGAGCTTTCATCAAGAAAAGTAGAGAGCCTAGAAATACACACTGGATGATGTATTGAAATGAAATAACCATAGAGAATGTGATGATGATGAATGGATCACTACACTGAGTAGATATCTTCCTGTAAGCGTGTTTCCACTACATTCCTGCCCTGCACAAGTATGGAAGTAGGCTCTGGTGTCTCTCTGCACCTTTTTCAGAGACATGTGGGTCCAGTAACCTACCTTCACGTCCACTTTAGTGTTGACGGCCTCTGCGGTCTCCTCCTCGCTGAGACAGCTCTCGTACAGGGGATGCCCCGGCTCAATGTGTGCTGACGCAGGAGGCACCTTCACAGCATGGTTGTTGGCCGTGGAGCCAATGCCAAAGAAGTCCAAGATAACCACCCAGGTCTGCAGCGTGATCACAACGTCCAGGCAGTTGAAGTCAACGTCCACGCTTCGGCCCACTCGCCCATAGCGTGTTGTGAACTCTGGGTGGTTCTGGTCCACCAGCATCACATTGATATGAACTAAGGACTCATCAAAGTCTGGAGGTGGCTGAGGGGACGGTGCTTGGTGGGTAGGGGAGGGAGGTGGAGTGCTCGGACACTCCGGGTCCCTTTTGGATCTGCGACTGCTGGCTGAAGGGGTGCTGGGATGCCTCTGGTAGAGCTGGAAGACGTTCCGGGCCTCTTCCATGTGAGCAGGCAAGGAGCGAGGCATGTCTGGAAACAGGGCATTGGAGGCTGAAGGACAGCTTTGAGAAAGGTACTCCTTTGGACTGAAGGTGGAGGGCTTGGGAGCTCCACGAGACACCATCAAATGTTTGTACTTTGAATCGGGGTTCTGTTCCAGGAGGTCCTCCATTAGCAGCGAGCGCAGAGCCAGCTGGACGGTGAGTAGTTGAGGGTGGTCTTTGGTAAATTCTCCCTCCAGATCTTGGAAGCGCAGGCTGACCAAGCCCTGGGAGCCCTGAGTCAGGTCTGCACTGAGCTGCACCTGCAGTTCTGCCACGTGTAAGGTGATTTTCAGCTGGGTGAATGAGTTGTGAAGAGCGGGTTGGTGAGACTGTAGGGGCAAGGGGGAAGGGAGCGACGAGTGGGAGAAGCAGAGATAGGGAGGGTCCTTTGCAAAGAGCCCTCCCTGAGGGTCAGGGAAACGGTGTGGTCTGGTGGAGGAAGGAGTGGGTGGAGGGGGTGTGGGCGGTTGGCTGGGTGTGACACGTTGCTCCTCAATCAGGGACAGATTGTCTAATGTCTGGAGGACTTGTTCATACACAGGCTTGCACAGGAACACCTACAACCAGAGTGTCAAATATTGATGCAATTAGTCAGTAGCCCCACATCCTTTTGATCTGCATTGATAACATGGATAATAAAGGTGTGACATCTCCTGCCCTAAAACTCAACGGGCCTCCACAGTTTTTGCCTCACCGACCGTTTTCATGTTAGACCATAATTGGCGGACCGGTCTTGAAGGTGTAGCGGATAAACACAACAGAATAACCGGCTTACGGGGAGGGACGACAGCTGTATTATAACAATACTGGAAAGAATAGTAAAGTGGTTGAATGAATGAGTAAATAACAGCAGAGTGGTGGGGAAAGTCCGCTATTGTAAAGCTAATTCCCTCTTTTTAACAAGGCCTTCATTTGGAACTGGCATTTCTTTCAAGGGGGAAAATATACATTTAAAAAAGGAAAGGACTTGTTTGTTATTTGAATAGTGGTTTACATTGGAGAATTTACAGTATTGATATGGTTTATACCTGAACCGGGTTGATGAATTTCCCCTCAATTCTTAGCAACCCTGAGCTCTTGCAGGGCTCTTCTCCAGTGAGGAAGGAGAACTGGGTGTCTTCATCAACAGGAACTTTCTCCAGGGTGAACTGAATAGTGGTGTCTTTCAATATATGGAAAGCTAATGAAGAAAAGTGATTACGTGAGCATTTATCACAAGCCGCATATAAAACATATTATTTTCATTAGCAGACACATTTGAAAAGATATGGACATTTCTTACCTTTTCCACGGCTGAGGAATTCAAAGAAGTCATGACGTGTGAACTGAGGTTCCTCCTGATTGATGCTTCCACTGCGGGATGGTGACGCGCCACCAGCCGAATCCCCTCTGAGTGCCCTCTTCAGGACCAAATGACTCATGTTGACCGAATACAGTCGAATATCCCTCACCAACACCTGCAGCCTCTCCCCTTCTGAGTCTTGCCCAGTAACAAAATTCTGGATTGTTATGCTACCCAGGTGACCAACCAAGAGCTCAGGGTGTCCGGGTTTACGTGGAATTGAAACAACCGGTGACTCAATGCTGATATTAAGGGTCAGTTTCACCAAGAACGTGTCTAAGGCGGATTCAGGATCTTCCATGGGAAGATCCTCCTCCTCCTCATATGGATAAGGCCAGCTCTGACTCTGGGTTCGAGTTCTCCTTGAGGGAGTCTCAAAGAGCGAAACCATACCACTGTACTCTGCCGTCTTGGTGACTAGGACTGTTGACACTTTGGTGGCAGCACTTTTCAGCATGGAACGGAAATTGTCTTCTACCTCATTAGCAGACAGACTCAGCTCCTTCAGGAACTTGGCAGAGTGGTTATAGTGCAAGGACGCCATCTGAAGTTGCAAGGAACACTCCCCTTGGGATTTCTCCATGAGGCGGAAGTCTAAAGCTTCTGAGGGAGAACCTCCTGTATCAGCGAGGAATGTTATTCCGCCGAGAGTTGAGGAGCTGTCTGCACTACCAATGCTGACCACAAACTGGCTTCTGCCTCCTTCCTGGGTCAGGTCCACCAACTGCATAGAACCGAGTGAGCCATTGACGTCCAACCGGCTACCCATGGACACATTGACCTTGGTGCCAGTGATGCTGGCCGTGGCAATCTTCAACCCTTTTTTCTCAGCACCCAGGACTGTGCCAGTGGACACGGTCCGAAGGAGAAGCAGGTTAAGACGGTGGATTTCCACGGTCAGCTCTTTGTTCTGGTCATAGGTGGCCTGATATGTCCCCTCCTCTTCCTCACTGGAATGTTGCGTTGTTTGTTGCGGCACTGATGATGTCCAGGTGCTTTCCTCTTTGGGAAAAGACTTCTGGAGGAACTTGAGCAGCTCTACCATGGTTTCAGGGTTCAGAATGATGTCCAGGTTATTGACCTGCATGCTTGTCACCTGAAGGGAGCTGTCCAGGTTCATGGAGGGGCAGTCGGAGCTCACAAACTGGTATTCAAGCTTAATGAGGGCCTCTTGGTCTTTGAGAAAAGAACTGAAGGGGGAGATTTTATCCATGGGCACACCAGAGGACAACCCAGTATGATGGCCCTGGTGGTCAGGGGACCTCCCGTCAGAAGACACAGGGGACGATGGCTGGCTTTCTCTGAGGCTGCCCGTGGGTATGTCAAAACTGAGATTCTTATGAGAAGCCACCAGGAGATCAAAGTCAGACCCGTAGGTCTGTAATGTGTCCACCAGCAGAAGACCATGGACAGTCAGAGAGACCTCAGCATCATAAGGCCGTTTGACAAAATTAGCATTTGTTCCGAATACTTTGAGAACTGATATGTAGCGGCCGTCACTTTCTACACCAAGCTGCATGTAGTTAATGTTGAATTCAGCCAATAGTAGACGGGATTCCACCAAGACTTCCCTTGTGTGCTGCTCTAACGTCATCACGCTGTGAGTGAGGTTCTTGGCTGAACCTTGCAGCTTCCAGGAGCTGTCTTCTCTCTGAAATATCTTGTCATGTCGGAGGGTAAGGGGGTCAGGTGACCTTATGTTTGGGCTCCTCTCTTGGCTTTTGTTCTCTTCACTGAACGATGGCGTGCTTAGCCTAGCCAGACAACTCCTAAGGGCAGCCATCTTCTCAAGGTTGATATGGACCTTTAGGTCTGGTAGGGTTCCTGACAGCACAGCCCCAGGGAGCTGGGGGTCAGATGTGTAGCGAAGTCTCTGCTCAAGCTGCAGCAGCACGTTAAATTTCTCTACTACATGAGTAGGCCCTACCTCACTCTCTTGAAGATGTTTCCAGTTGTCCTTATACCGACCAACCATTATCTGGAGATCCTTAAAGGACAAGGAGTATTTTTCATAAAGCTTTCTGCAGTAGGCCTGTGTACTTTCAGGGGATCTGAGGCTGGGAAGGTTAGCGCTTTTGAGCTGTTCTTTTAAAGGTATGTGTAGTTCAGGTGCCAGGGACTCTGGCGGGGTGGCAAGGGGTGTCTGGTACTCATCATCACTCATGTCTTCCCTCTCAGGCTCAGCAGCTTTTGAGCTGGCCTTAGTCTCATCTTCAATGGAAAGGAATAACAACAGGTAAGAGCAAAGTTAGAAACTTATAAAAGCATAATAATGAAGATATTTGGGTACATCATAGGGCTGGACGGTATAGAATTTCAATTTGGTATGAATTTTTAATTTACCGTCATACCAGTGCATAGCCTTAAAAAACTGATGTTGCTCTTTGGCAGGCAGCAAAATATCTTGTTCACCGCTTAAATGGCGGGACTTAAGACCCAGGGGAATGTAGGTGAAAGCAGGAAAGGGGTGGTCCTTTTTTAGTGCCTGATATACAGTGATATACCCAGAATCTTACTAAATAACGTAATATGGACTTTTGCCCATGCTGCCCAGCCCTAGTGAATCATTTTATTTTGGACTTGATAAAACGGTTTACCTTGACAGTTTGTGAGAAGAATCCTGCCTAAATCAATAACCACTAGCATCGGGTCTTCTGACTGGAAGTCATCGGGGAAAATCACCTGGGGTGCACAGATGTCCAGTTTCATGGTCCAACGCTTACCGTTTTCCTACAAAACAAACATTTAGCTGCATTTAGAAAGGATTCAAGTGCCAATCATTTCATGTAACGCCAAGTGAATCCCTCTTACGATAAACTCTCCCACAAGAAGCTGATCAATGGTTTGTCGGATCTCTGCCTTGGTTTGCATCTTCAGCTTATTGTACTGCCTCCTGGCCGCCTCCGCCACTCTCAGCTCCAGCTCCGACTGATATCCAAAACCTCGTGGTCAAAGAGAGATCACATTTCAAAAATAGCAATCTGCTGGTGTTAAAGTGTGTCAAAAGGATAAATGAGAAATTATACTATTATTGGTTTTGAATGAACCTAGTTGTTTCTTGGAAGCTATTGTAAAATATTTTACAAATGTATATAAAGCTTTGATGCAGATTGATATAAAGAGAGACTAAGATGTAAAAGAAAACCACTCTACTTATTAAAGATACAAAAAATACATCTGTAAAAGGAAACTATCCGTTTGTAAAAATAAAACCATGGTTTTATATTACAATATGCATGTGTGCAGTATAAAAAGGGGGCAGTGAGTGCCAGTACTTACCTGAGGTGTGAACTCTTCCTTTATAGAAGAACTCAGTCAGTTTCTTGATTGCTTGTGGGTTGTAGATGATGTTCAATGGACTCGTGTTCACTTCCAGTCTCCTTTCAAACTTACACCTCACAGGGTTGCGCTCATAAATCATCTCGAACACTGGTGATGGTGAGGACTCTGCGCTGCATCCTGACAACACAACAACAACAAATGTTGTGCATTGAAAGCTGCTGCTGCTCGCGGAGCCCCAATTTTAATCACATGTCAGCCTTTTTTGTGTGGCTACGTCGTGTAGACGGAGCAAGACGGATTGACAGTGTAGGACGTATAAGTAGAAGTTTAAACGTATACAAACAAAACGCATCCAAAAAAAAAGGACTTTCTTTCTCTCCAGCCACCTTGGAAAATATGAACTTCCTTTAATGCAAAAAAATCCTATCTAAAAGGTCTTTGAAGTGCCACCAATCATTAAAAATGAAAAGAGGAATCTTACCAGTGGAACTAGAGGACTGGCCGGACGGCTGGTTCATGGCAACGACAACTTTGTCCTAGATCAGAGAAGCATGACAGTGAGGAATAAGACACAAATCAAAGCTCCCCGCCCGGTCCAACACTCCTTACCGTTTTGGGAGACACCAGGACAGGGAAGATGGTGCCCTGAGTAGTCAAGTCTCTCAGGAACAAACCACCCAGCTTAACAGACAGCAGGGAGGACTCCGAGCGAGGGAGGGACTCCAAGATCACATTGACCCCTGTGGACGCATGGTCACATGCTCCGAGTCACCTTCAGCTCAACACACTACGCATCCACACTCAGTTAAAGTAAACGATGGAGAGGGTACCTAACGCTTGATCAATTCATCTATGAATACGTAAACCTGCCATCACTCTACTCATTGGGCAAAGGTTCCTAAATCTGGTTTCATGTTCAAAGTGAGAAGCTTAGTGATCAGACTGTATCGAGGTGCTCCACTCCACCATGAAACATGTCTCCATCTATCCGGACACTCGTCTGTGTACCTGAGAACTCCAACTGGATGACACCACTTTCGTGCAACGTGCCCCCCCTCCTGTCCTGGTGAGAGAGCGTGACTCCGCCCTTCTCCAGTCGAAACTCCAGCCGTGCGAACAGATGATCTCGCCTGGTGAACGTGTTCAGAGTGTGAGAGTCCTCCAAAGGGTCGAATAGGTCTTCTGTCTCTGCTGAGGATGCGTTATATCATCAGGGTTTCAACCACTACTAGAATACCAGAGGATACAAAACTAGAAAACTATCCCATCACAAACAAAACAAAACTATTTTTGAGTTATTACACGGTATTCTTGATTTAATCCATTCATTATATCATTAAAATATAATGCAAATTAAATGAAAGCCCAGGCCACTAACATTTTAGTCTCTCACCTAAAATGTCCCAGGAGGAGGGGCTCGGCAGCAGCTCATCCGGCCTGTCTGGGTCCTGGGAGTCTCCATACCAGCCCCCCCAGCCCGGGAACCAGGACTGCAGGTACTGGATCATTCCTGAACTCCCACTCTTGGGGATGGATGTGGTGGGTAAACATGGCTGGCAGTCACTGCTGGGCTCGCGCACATTCTGGACAGAAGACAACAAAGGCTGAAACGAGGCCTATGACACATCTTTAGAGGATCTAAAGGTGGATGATTGAAAGAGGTCATCCTTATGTTATGGGTTGAAAGCTAGTCAAGAGTTTGGACTTTTATACACGACTAAAGAGCTAGCATATGAATCATCTCAGCTCACCTCTGCCATCTCCTCCTGCTTTCGAAACCAGTCGTGGACAATTTCTCGGAGGCACTGCAGCTCTTCCAACGTCTGTTCTTCTTCCACTCGCTCCAGCTCGCTCTATGCGATGAAGACAAGCTCAGGCTTCAGTGCAATGAAGTGGGTTTCAAGGTACATCATCGTCAAGTAACAGACCAGAACTCAAACATATTGTTTTTACTGTCATACACGACCAGCACAAATTCACAGTTGTAAGCGTAGACGACAAATATTTGACTTTTACAAATAATGAGTTAGTTGCATTTCATTTTTGACTGTTTTAGAACTCTATCAATCAACTCATCCTTTCATCTCTAGAAAGCTTGTTTCCTCTCTGCATGTCTGTTTATAGTATATATATAAAACTAATAATAATATTCAAATGCATCTCCACACATTACCTGTCAGTTGGAACAAACATAGAAATGTAACAAAGGGGCAAAATGAGCCTGTTAATAATGCCATTAATAATTTGCTTGCGTGTACAAAACGCCGCCAGCTGCAGTCAGCTACATCGGAGAGAGCTCTGTGCATCGGAATTAAAACAAACAGCAAAACTGTGCAGAGGAATTCCTCCACATGTCAAACATTTAGGGGGATGGGTGGCTAACGGACCACTTTATGCACTGCTAGGCTGAGCTAACTGCGTGTGGTTTGGAAAACGTCCTGCTAAATGTCGGGAGATTAAATCAATCAGGACTCAAGTGGACTTATTTTAGGAGTAAATAAATAAAAACCATTGTAGGTCTACAGAAGTCTGCACTGCATTCAGCAGCACTCTTCTATCACATCATCATTTACTAGCTAGCCCTGGCCACATGGTATGTAGCTTGTCATGCTATGCACAAAGTCAACCTCTTCAGCGGGTTAATCAACCTGCGTAACTATAGTTACGTGTCCCCCCCACCCCAACAGAACAATGCCAACATCCACCACCTAGTATAGATGTTTCATTAAAGTTCAACTCTATTAGAAGGAATCACCTTTATAGATCTTGCTATCTGTATGTAACATGGTGGGTACTGCCTTAGCTAGTTTTAGTTTTTTCCATTTCATTCTCTTTAGCTTCAATGGAAATTTTGAACATTCCTGGAACTTTGCAAACCCAATTAGGTCTATTGATGTTAAAAGGACTCATTGACCTGTACAACACAACCTTGTGTACAGCTTATTCAGATCTATAACATTGTTAAATCATATCCTTTTAGAAGTTGTGGAAGTAAAATCAATACAATAACCCCATCTGGTGTCTTCTGTTGTTTAGCTGTATATTTCCTTCTATCACAGCCTCGTACCTCTTCCTGAGCAGTCAGCAGGGCTCCTTTAAGCCGTCTGAAGTAGAGGCTGCTGTAGGTCTGGGCATCTCGTGCTCGCTGCAGGGCGAAGGCCCAGCTGCTTCGCCTCCTCTGTTCCCTGATCTCACTCAGGTTAGCCTGGATCGCAAACATCCACCACTGCCGGCAGCTGCAGGGAAACAGAACGCACTTCAGGATCAGATCTGACTCAAGGAGCCAATGAGGGTTTTCACCTGCTATGAAACAGGAGCCAACTTACCTCCCAGAAATCGGAACTTTTGGTCTCCACCTGCGATAAAGCATCTCTCTCTCCCGACGAACAACCTCTTTAAGGAATGCCATGATCTGCTGGTACTGGACCTACAAGAGAACAATTTCACACACTTATTCACTGCACTGACAAGAGTTGGATCTCACAAAGGTGTCCCTCCACCCTCTCTTACCATAAAGATGCCAGTGTAGAGAATAACAAGAGAACAAGATTTTATTCTTCTCCCTTTGTAACCTTTTGACTTTTGGGGTGAAACCTATTGCAATAGGTTCAAGATGAAATCCTTCAATGGATGTTATTATTTAAACCATAAAAAGGTCTGCAGTCTTTGAGCCTAGCAGGTTGCTGGAAATGTATATTGTTTATTTTATTTACTCATCAATTCTCTGCAAAGTTGTTGGTGGCACCCCGTATGAAGAGATTCGGTCCAAAGCAATTCCAATGGGGCCGAACCCACTGTCTGCCACTAATAGTGTCATCCATGTTCAGCTGAAGATAGTAAGAAGCTTCATCAGAGCTTTGGTGGATCCTAATGCCATCTTCATGACTTCCCCTCAGCAACTACTAACCTTTGAATGTGCATACGGGGGGGTCAGTGGTGTAGAGGGGGGGGACTTTGACTTTCAATGAAGTAATCTGAATTGTGTATTTCATAACCCTTAAACTTGTGTGTTTGGGAATGAATACAACTTTACTAAATAATAAGAAACCTACTCCTAAAATGCTCGTAGCAGGGGCCTCAGGTAAATGAATGAAAGTATCAAAATATGAATGGTTTATTATTTCAACTTTTACCTGCATTTGGTTATAAAGTAAAATGATCATTCGTTACAACCCAATAGAAATAATGGCGCCGGGGGTTGATACAGACCTGTGACATGCGTAGGCACATGGGCTGCAGCTGAACGTGGCCTTCGATCCGGGGCGTGTGGCGGGACCTCAGAGGCTCCTTGGAAGTGTTTCTCCTGAGCAGCACGGAGGCGCACACTGGTTCAAAGATGTACTGATGCTCCCGGCTCTGCATACACCGGGTCATGGCATCCTGTGTAGTTAAAACACAATCAGACCACCAGTATGGAACCGCTTTTGTTCATGAATGAAAAGGCCCAGCTATGGTTAGGCATACAAATGATTAGATACACCTGGAACCACTTGCACCATGTAACAAGTCCAAACAAGGAATCCCTATCAATCAAAGCTGTATCTAATACTGCTGAAGCCCATCGAGTCCCTGACCTGGATCTGACTTGCGGGCTGCTTTCCCAGAATTTCACATTGTGTATCCCAGTAGACGCTGAAATCTGAAATCTCCAGCTGCTTTTGTCGGAGGAGCTTCTGGACCTGAAAATAAATATAAAGTCCCTGTTAACTTCAAATACAGACTTGTGGTCAACAATGACATTACGACACTTATTCTCAAAAATAAAGGGATCAGGACTTTTTAAAGCCACTACCAAGTACTATGGACCATCACAAAATGTTGTATTGACTGATCCAACTAATAGATTGTATTACTGTACATTGACAGCATTTTATATTTTGACAGGCAACGCATGCAACATATTCCACTCACTCTTTCAGAGACACAGGTGACAACTGAACGTTGACTTAAATACACTAAACATTTGGGTCATCTTTTGCACTCAAAGCCGACAGGAAAAAGGATGAAGTGGGTGTTTAAGTCCCTTTGAGTGAACACTTACTGTCTCTTTGGGGGGGTTCTGTGCTGAAATATTGTTGATGCAAACCCCAAAGGAAAACGGTTTCTCTGGGTGGGAGGAGTCATCTTCAAATCGAAGATGCACATCTTGGATCTTCAGCTGCACATAAGCATAAAGGAATTATCCATCACTTACATAGAGATCCCTTAGTGGACAGTGGGAAGCTTTCTATGGGCCCCTGCATGGAAATGAAATAAGCCTGTGTTTGCATCCATTTCTGAAAATAAAAGTAGGATGCTTACCTCAATGTTCTCCACAATCCTAGTGACCACCGAGTACCAGTAGGACTCTCCCTTCTGTTCACACTCACTCTGCAGGAGACAAACGTACACAATCACAAGTACAGGCATATTATTTACATATTCATTTACGTAGCACGGCTCACAGAGAAAAGTCAAAAAGAGGACAAAATACTGACAGTACACACACACAAGCAACAACCACAGAGAACTTCAGAGACACAACCAGAATTCCATTAAATGATTCAAATGGACTTTTATGACAAGATGTTCTGTTGCTACCAGAACACCCCAGCAATGACATCTCAGGAGCCTTCAAAGAGTTTAGCTCCTGTGGTGCACAGTGGTTATCCACCTACTCTGAATTTGTCTTCGAGAGCCTTGAGTAGGCGTATTTTGCGTTCCCTCTCCTCCGCTCTCTCCTGCTCTTCGTCATATTCCTGCTGATGGGCGGGGCCGATGATGAGGTTCAGCTGGGACATAGAGATGACCCATGGGTCGCTGTGAGGCCGGTAGAAAGGGATCTGCAGAGTAATCTTACCAATGAACCCTGGAGACACACAATTTGAAGCACAGATCACACAACAGGAAACAAGGTGCCAATCAGATGTAAGTAAGAGGGCGTTTGCTCTTCTGATCGGCTGCTGCTTGGCAACAGCTAAATCAGCTGATTGAAAGGCGCCTGTTCGACCATGGCCAACCCTTAAGGGCTTGGGGTTTGAAAGAAAAGCGCATTTCAGAATGTTCAACCTGCAGTCCAGGGATGACTGCTACAACATTAAGGTTACATTATATTTAGGATCAAAACATGTTTCAATTAGTTATTGATTAGATGAAACGTTATTACATTGTGCCTTTAAACCTAACTTGCAAAGGGGTTAAATCATTTTGAATAGGATATGTCAATCACATATCAACTTATATTGTCATTATAGTACCATGATCATCGAAAACTTAATTTGGTAATTCAATGCAAAAAGTGAAGCTCACATATTATGGATTCATTTCACACAGGGTGATACATTTGAGGCAAACAGATGTTCCTCCTCCCCAAGTAGAGACTCGTGGTTGAACAACACCTTCCAGTCATGTTGCCTTATTATTTAAATGTATTATTAATCTGTTAGATTTTAGTCATTATACACCAAACATTTTGGCAATCTTTTTGAAAAGAAACAAGCTGCTGGTTGTAGAAAAGTGAAAAGGTGGAGCTGGGTTAAATAATGACAATATAATAATGTGTGTGGTGTGGTGTCCATTTGACATCACGGCCCCTACCTATTAAGGACACAGGGCTTAGCTATAGGGCCCCCTATACAATATATATGTTTCACTTATTAGTGGTTATCAAATAAGACTAAACTGTCATGTTTAATCTTGAGCCTAGTCTACTTTCTTCATCAGTTCTTGTTTAATTATTTCTACCACGTCAGTTAAGTTTTAGCTCATCAATGAAATCTATCAGCTCCCCAAATAACCCAAACTTAAGCAGATCGGTCCTACACAGGCATTCAGACACAGCCATGCTGTTGAGAGAAGCCCCTACTTAGTTTGGTATGGTTTTTGTTAGTTGTGTGTCACTTTGTGAGGTGATCGCTCACCTGCTTTGACCTCAAATGGCAGGTCAAACTCTCGGAGGGCATCTTTCCTCAGAGGGAGGTTCTCCAGCTCCACTGCGCCTGAGGAGCAACAGGATGTTTGGACTGACTTTCCCAATAGCTGTTGTTCATTTCAATTGCTTACAACAGTGACATTATCAGTATTCCTTTGAACTTTGATCGATTACTCCACCTGTGCAAACTGATGTCCACACTGACGAGGACGAAGGAGCGGATGTTAAGTGTATAGCCCCTGAGCAGGAGGATGGATGTGCACGTTTACCTTTCAGCAGGGCAATGGAGAGCTGATCTGTGTTCAGGTTGCTGACATACTTCCCCAGGTATGTATTTAGCACCCAGGCAACGAGGCCCTCCAACATCCCGGTGGCTCAGAGCGGACCCGAGCTTCTCCAAGGGGGGGGGGGGGGGGTCACTCTGACGTCTCGTTTGAAGCCCTCGCGCGTGAGGTGGTCACCGTGTGACAGACATCGGACGGTTCCTGTTACTCTGCAGGGGTACAGTGACGTCTAGTGAGCAGACAGCAAAGCGGTGACAGCCTGGAACCGGAGGCCCGACGGTGTCTAATCACAGCCGATGGCTTATCGCTGACTGGCTGAGGGACAGGAGCTTAACGTGACCCTAACTCGACTAAAGTTAGCATCAAAGCAGCATGGGCACTTTCAGCCGGCTCAGAGTCCATGGACGCCCAACGAGCCCGTCAAAGGACAGGGGCTCACGACGGGTACACGGACACCAACACAGCCAACCCGACAGTGACCAACATTGAAAAGGACATCGGATGCAAGTTATTTACCGTTAAAGGTTGTGCTCTTTAGCCAGAGTTAGCCACTTAGCTCAAACTAGCCCGCGAAGGTTGAGGAACGACACTCGCGAGCACGAAGAGACTCAAAGACGAAACCAACCTGGTGCCTTTTCATGGGAAACACTCGGAATCCTCCAACAAATAATACGTCGTTGTTGTATTGTTGTATATTTCGACGCTCCGGACTTGTTGTAATGTTGTAAATAGACTCACTTCCTAATAGCGATGAACGTCCGACACGCAGCACACACTTCCGATCACGTGACCAAAACAAACCGTTCTTCTCATGTGGCATTAACACAAACTGGATGTGAAATGGGTATTTCGCTTTAAATTGTGTTTTTCTCTTTTATCAAATTCTGTATAATGGTAGAAATAGGTGAACCTCACGTTGGATGAAAACAATTGAATCTTTTGCAATTACACAGGCAAACGTTATATATAAAACTCTGGTTGGATTCTGATTTTTTGCATTGGTGAGAATATAAGTCTGACGTATTTAATTTGAGTTATGACAACGCTATCTGAATGATCTAAATATACTCATAGTCCAGACAAGGAGAAAAGCCTGAGATGAAGAACACGGCATGCGCACTTCCTGCAGGTGGAAGTGGGTCACATGTTGTCGTTGCCTCCGCAGGGGGGCGCTGTGCACCGAGGCCCGCTGGAGTTCATCAGCTCATAGCTTCTGCACCATGTGATACATCATTAAAACATTATAACATTATAACAGATAATATAAGATTATAACAGAGGGGCGGTACCCCCTCCAATTCTGAAAAAGTCGCGTGCATGTGTCCCCCATATGTGTCCCCCATATGTGTCCCCGATATGTGTCCCCCATATGTGTCCCCTATTATGGCCTATCTAGCTCTGAGATCAATATGTTCCCAGAACAATGTGCAGTTATATCAAATTATAAGGTAGAGGAGGATTTCTCGATACTTGCTTATTTCTGAGAAGTTACAGGTTAAAAAAGATGAAAAATAAATACCCCAGGGCATCTTGTAGGTCATCAAGATGGAGAGTACCAATGGTGTAACACCTTACTCTGTCCATCACAAAACATCAACATCAACTCTGCTGTATCAACACAGTGTAATTAAGTAATTTAGTCCAATTTTTGAAAAACAATGTGTAATCTTCAAACCAACTTCTGTCTGAAGGAAATAAAGAAGAACTGCTCGTTGAAGGGCAGCCTCCCGTAGACAGGGTGCTCTGTGTGATGTTAAATGAAGTGGACTCGGAGGAGGGGGGCTGAGGGGGCTGCCGAGAGGCCTCTCTGAACAGAAGGGCTGAACTGTACCTTTAGTTCCAGAGGCTCAGAAATGTCACCTGTCCTCATTCAGGAATGTTTTTATGGTTATTTTCTCTCAAAAGAACAGAACAAAAAAACAATCTTAATGTTGCCATTAACGGACCATTTTCTGCTACAGCTAAATAATAATTAAAAATGTAAACAACAAAAATAAGTAGATCTTGATCGATCAACAAATAAGAGAGATTTTGCATATTCCAATGTTTTGCATGTCCTTCAATGAGTTAGTGAACATTATATTCTTCAATTAGGAATTCAGGAAGTTGATACTTGCTATTTACTCAAATCTAGGAATCAGATTGCCTTGAAAAAGCAAATCCACCTACATCACATGTTATGTTTACTTAATCCACTTGTTAAGTTGACTTATATTATATTTGTATTTACGTAATTTTGTGAAGTTATCACAACTTAAAATTGGCAACTTTTGTTAGCAATTTAACTAAAACAAGTTTGTGTGACTTAACAACTGTGTTTGCCGAATGAAGGAAACGATGAGTAAGCTGTGACGTCTTCAGAGGTCTGGTCCTCAATGTGAGGCACCAGGGACTAGAACCCATCAGGGCAGCAGGGGTGGAAAACTACAACTTGCCCAGTCAGCGAGGCAGCCGGGCCCAAGGAAAGAGTGATGCTGATTGACCTGACGGGAGGTGCCTTGAAGGAGAGAAAAGGACAGGAGTCAGAGGAGGAGGGAGGAGAGACGGTTTAGACGTCACGTTACAGAGGAGGAACAAGGAAGAAAGCAAAGGGTTTATCTTCATCGTTTCATGCTCTACTTTCTGGTCTACCTAACCCTAAGCTACAGATCGCACAGAATGCACCAACAAGTGGATGGTGGGGTGGTGGTTGACTTCACCTAGTCGCCTCCAGGTACTCCGGCTCCCCCCCCACAGTCCAAAGCATGCTGTAGGGATTAGGTCCATCGGTGACTGCTAGTTGTGTGATTGGTTGTTTGTCTCTGTGTGAGCCCCAACCAATCCAGGTTGTACCTGCCCGATGTTGGATGGGACTGACTCCACCCCCCCGTGACCCTGTATGATGCATCAGTGGCTTGTAGAATGGATGGAAGGATGGATAGAGGGATTATAAACAGCATGGAGTATACAGTATTGTAGTGCAAAATGACACCATTAACATTAGTGAATGATCTTTGGCCACAATGCATGATGAGATGGTTCACAGCACACCTTTATCACACAATTTGACAATAATATAAATTTTGCTTATGATTTCAATCTTTTATTTGTGATGGTGTGATCCGTCCACACGCAAAGCCATGGAATAAATTCACAATACAAGCGCACTGCAAAATTATTTTATTTTAGCCAGGGCTAACAACTTTTTCCTCAAACTGATTTTAAAGACATAAAATTGCTGCATGATTTTAGACTGATTTATTCAATCTACAATAGGTAACCAGTTGATAAAACAAATGTAAGTGCATTGGTAAATTCTGAAAAATGGACACAAGTCAGACATTCGTACTATAACATACAATTAATATTCAATAATATATTAAGCTTTTGTTTCAGTATCTGAAATAAAATAATAAAAAAACATTTACAGTAAAAAAATAAGTGTTGTAAATACATCAGAGAGCACATTTTCCAATTCCCACAACTGGTCTTTCAAGTCTTTCATGCTGTTTAGCAAGGCACTGACTGACGGGCTGCACCAGTGGACCTTCTCAGTAGAGGCACAACCTGCAGAATTCAACAGGACCATATGGAGTAAATCTGTGTCATCGGGTTTTGAAAGTAAAAGGTGATGCAAAAATGATGCTGCAAAAAATCCATCCACAAATAATTCAACGTTAAAATATTCAACTTCAAAAAATTCAACCACAACATGCGGGACCTCAAGGAAAAGCAATCGATTCTAGATTCAAGATCAGCAGCGTGCGTCAAGCAAAAGGAGCGAGCACCCAATACAACTTGGGCTTGTGGGCAGCATGGTGACCGGATTGTAACCATGTCCAATTATTACCTTTTTCTTTCAAAACCCGATGACACAGACTTACTTCCATACGACCATGTCTTTGCAGCCCACTCGGTGAGCTCTTTTCTGCAATTCATTTCCAAGCACAACTTAGTGGGCTCTGACTTTGATTTATTTGACTAATTAATTTGTCCATTGCCTTTTTATCCTGCGTAGGGTGTGAACATCTAAAGTAACTATCAAAAGCTATTTTTGGGGGACAATCTCAAATGAGTAGTCTGATCCTGATATGAGTCAGGGTGGTTGTTTATTGGTCATCTTCTACTGGCAGACCTTTTCTTAATGTCACCACATTGTAACCCCAACAAATAACTGTACAGATCTGATCGGACACAGCTTGTATTTCCCTTCCATTGTGCAGTGACATTTGTCCCCTCACCTCCATCTAGAATACATTTACTAATGTCTGACTCAATGAGTAGGACTGCATACATATTTTTCAGGATTGGCATATTTTGATAATGCTACAGCTCATTGCACTGCACAGCGCCTCACACACAGCACAGCAAGCAACAGAACACATTCCCTGATTCTCACCATACATCAAGTGTGGTCTTTGTTTTGAAGGGAAGAACTTCTCCATGTGGCATTTTCCTTAAATGCCGTTACCACCTCGCGTCACAACAATCTTCCTTGCGCTCAGGTTTTGTTGAGTTGTGAGCAAGAGTTTAGTAAGAAACCCTTTTGTTTGATCACCTAATTCCCTCTTTCTGTTCCTTCATCAGTCAATGCCCTCTTCCTCATCTCCTTTGCTGCCTTTGCTGAGGCGCTGGAAGCAGTGGACTGTGGAAGCGAGGAAGAAGCTGGCCACGATGGCTGCCACTGAGACCGAGATGCCGGAGAAGATGACAATCAAGTAGTCGGTCAGGGTGAGGGCGCCCCGGCACTCCTGGAAGCTGTCTTCAGAGAGTAGACTTAGGGGCACACGACGCCCATCCAGAGGCAGGGAGCACTCTATCGCCCCCATACCTGGAAGAGAGGCATCATCAAGTTAAGCACTGCTTTAAAGAGGGCCGTTAGCACTGAAAAGAGCAATAGAACTGTGTTTAAAGCGCATAACTGCAACTCCGTTCATGGCCCCTGCCATTGTGACAATGTTCAGGTAGAAGGAAGAATTATTGGCCCTAATACAAAGTCATCTCCCACATTCAATGGGGGACCACGAGGAGCTGTGAGATGAGGTTTTGTTTTCAAAAGTTGAGGTAAGTTTGCACAAAGTCTTTTTGGCATTAATTAATAAATATACTATATAGTTAATATGTTGTATACAATCTGCCTTTACATTTCAGCCAAAACACCTTATACAATGTTGTGGTTGTGTTTTCTCTTCACTCACGTAAGGTGTGTAACAATCCCACTCCTCCGTCTACCTACTCCCACACACACACACACACACACACACACACACACACACACACACACACACACACACACACACACACACACACACACACACACACACACACACACACACACACACACACACACACACACGTAGACACACACACACATATGCACACTTTCACAAACTATTCTATTAATTAAAACAAATAACGTTAACAAAAGAGCCACTGACACAGTGACACGTGGCCATCAGTAACTGCCATCCACACACCAGAGTCCCAGCTGAGCTGAAGTGTCTAAGGACACGTGGCACGCTGACTAGCAGCAGAGCCAGGGATCAAACCGGTGACTTTGGTGGCACAGCCCCCCTGTGTCCGGAACAAGGAGGATGAATTCAGTCCCTGCAGGTAGGACAGGGGGGGGCTCATGGCAGCACATGCGGCCTGATCCGAACTGTCTACCTGCTCCCAACCTGAACCTCAATAATTGTTTTATTACATGGCTATTTTTAGCCTAAATGCTAAATGTCGAAACCGACTCTTTTGTGTATTTTAGCTTCTCTCAGCAATTTTGAATGAATGAAGCTTTTCTTTTTGGTTCCGATGTGCTGTAACATTGGAAATATTCTGTGTATTGCACTTCCATCTCATCTTGATTCCTCTGTAGCACTGCTGCACCAAGGAGTCATTAGACATCATTGTCAAGTGTGTATATATATATATATATATATATATATATATATATATATACATGGGTGTGTGTTTATCTATGTGTGAGTCAGTGTGGGACCAGAAGGGGTTTTCCACATGAAAAGGGACTCAGTAACCTCATCACTTGGTGATATTTTAGTCACAGGCATCCAGATGCATGCTCACACACACACACACCCACACACACACACACACACACACACACACAAATCAATCACAAAAAGGATTACAAATTCACAGACATTAATATGAGTCAAAAAATACAATCACTAACATATATCCAAGGAACACACAAGAACAAGAATGTAGCCATGACAACAGATGCAAAGTGACTGCAAGACAACAACCAGTGTGTGTGTGTGTGTGTGTGTGTGTGTGTGTGTGCGTATGTTGGTTTGTACAGCGACTCACCTACACTACGTTATAATATGGTAACTTGCGTATTGTACAGTTTGGATTACGAATGTTAATTTAAGTCCTACCAAAGGCTTTAAAGTAACTAAACACATTTACTAAATATTTGTTTTGTAGTTTCTTCTAATTACTTGGCAAATGGAAAATAATAGAAAAAATGTTTCAACATTTTTCTCTATCCAATAGCTGAAAATAACTTACCAGTCATTCAAGCAGTCTCTATTAATCCAAAGTTGAATGAAGCAGAGTATTTTGAAAAGGCTCCTCTCTGTTATGACCACCGTGTAGCAAAGGTTGGATGACATCATCTTTCTGCATTCCATTATTCAATTGAATAATGTGAAATTGGTTAGTGTGTGTTTTTCTGTGTGTGAGGCTACCAGCAATCATTTCAAATGACATGGCATTGTTGAGAGTTATGAAAAAGAATGAGAAACTGGGGTCAAAGCAATGAACAAAGTATCCGGTTAACAGTACTTTTTTACTTTGTTAGCATTGCAAGACGTTGTTAAAGATGTTAAAAAAGGAATATATATGAATATAATATAACAATGCATGTATTTCTGCTGGTGTTTTGACTATTTCTTATTACATACAAGATGAAGTCCAAAAAAAATAATATATATAAAATAAAACAATACATCTTCTCCTTAATTTGTTTTAAGTGGCCCCTCAAAATTTGCAGGAGTACTTTATTAAATCTATGATGAAGTAGGTACAATAGTCCTGTGGATCAGCATTTGGGGCGCTCAAGGTTCTGCACATTTTCTCTTTGCAATTAGCCGTGTAAGTCAAATTGTTCCAAACATGAGACGGAAGAGAAGTCAGTGAGGCTGTGATGAACACGGTGACTTGCTTACTGGTGAAAGGTTGACTATGTTTATCCGTCCGGAAACAACAGCACTTCCTCTTTTGGTTTTTGCCTTGATGAGGAAGATTAACATGTGACTGGAATAATCAAATGTGTCTGCCATTGCTACGGATCGATCAAAGATGATTATTAAATGCCGGCGCGTAGTGGGATTTCCTGTGAGTCAGTGCTGTGATGAACTTTTTGTCTTACCCTGTGGGAGCTTGTGTTGGTTCTCTGTCAGCCACGCAAACAGTTTTGCAAAGTGGCAGTTGCAGAGCCAAGGGTTGCCCTCCAGACGCAGCATCCGCAGGGAGGGCAAAGATTCAAGGACCGTGACGTCCAGTGCCGTTAGACCATTCCTCTCCATCTCCAGCTCCCTCAAAGACGTCAGCCCTGTGAAAGCATCCCTGTCCACCATGTTTAGGTAGGGGTTGTTCCCCAATCGAAGTTTGATCAGATTGCTTGACTCCCCAAATGTTCCTGAGGAGATTTCTGTCAGGTTGTTGCTGCCCAGGTCCAAAAAGACCAATTTGGAAGAGGTGCTTAGGGTCCCTGGCTCCAACTGAGAGAGGGAATTATTCCTGATGTCCAAGTATACCAGATCGCTGTAAAAGACCAGGAAGTCTGAGGGGATCCAGGGGATCCAGTTGTTGGAGAGCAGGAGACGGCGAACGTCCAGAGGGATAAAGTCCGGGACCGTGGTTAGACCTTGGCTGGTGCAGTCCACAGTGTGGTGGTCCGGACACAAACAGCTGGATGGGCAGATGTGGCCTCCCGCTAGCAAGGTTGAGGAGATGAAGACAAGGAAAGGCTGCAGCCAGTTAACGCATGGTATCATTGTCGAGGGGGCAGCAGCATTAAATAGGAGATGGGGGGTGAGGGGCTGTCGACAAGGGGTGAGAAGAGAGGTCAGGTACACGGAGAGAACGACAGGCTCAGATCACAGGAGGGGAAGGGAAGGAAAGGCCAGGCGATGTTGATGGTGTTCAGTGTGGTGCTGGCATCCTTCCCTGCTCTCTGCCCTGCAAAGCGGGAACAAGCCAAAACGCCATGGAGCAGCGAGGGCGCGTTGTATTCCAGGGATCATGGAAGGAGCCGTCTGGATCAAATGGCAGCCTGCCGGCTTTGAGGGAAGAGGGGGGAGGAGCAAAAGAGAGAGAGTGTGCAAGAGAGCAGGGAGGGTGGGGGAGAGGTAGGGGGGGGATTAACGCTGAGGTAAAGAGAGACTAACGACCCGGAGGCGAGGGGGGCGGGGTTGGAGGGGTAAGCCATGTGACATGTTTGTGTCTGTGTGGCAGAATCAGACCCTCATTAGCGTGAAAGCAGCTGCTGTCATCCGCCGGCCCAGTGGAGCAGAACCACGGCGACTGAAACCCTTCTTCTACGCAGCCCCGACGAGGAGTCCATCGCCATCCGTGACTCACATGTGACGCGCTCTCTTGGAATCACCGCCACCCGCCCTTCCTTCTCCGCCCCCCCCCCCCTCGCTTTCTCCCTCAGTCCCCTTTTATCTTTCTCTCGCGTTGGCTTCACCTGCTGGATGGGAATGGAGAAAAGGTCCCGTCACCATTATAACCATCTAAAGTATCTGCCAGTGGCAGAGTGGGCAGACACAGCGGGGAAATGGGCCTTTGCAATGCGTTGGAGCTTCTTGCAGGTTGATTAGTAACTGGTGAAATACCACATTATTGCCCTCATTTCAGCTCAGTAAAAATATGAAATGAAGTATTAAGTATAATTTGCATACCTGTTAATCCTTCCTCTACTTAAAACTGTTCATTCACAGTAAGCCAATATGAGCTAAAAGCACAACTCAATCTTTATAGATTCACTAGATCAGTCGTTCTCAACTGGTGGGTCCCATTTCCTGTGGGTCACAGGTTGTGATGAAGTGGTGATGGTGCGTCCCGGATCCCGACCAGTCGAGATCCACTGCACACAGATACATGTACAATTACTAAAATCACTTTCTACCTCACA
Organism: Pungitius pungitius; assembly: GCF_949316345.1. Lineage (NCBI taxonomy): Eukaryota > Metazoa > Chordata > Actinopteri > Perciformes > Gasterosteidae > Pungitius > Pungitius pungitius. Next base: position 35,318,381 of record NC_084900.1, read on the forward strand.
ATTTTCTGCCACACTTCTTTGCATATATAAACCTGAAGCATTACGTACACTGGTGTTCAGTTAATTACCATGAAACATGTACATCTTTGAATGAATCACATCAGCTTTTTCCAGGCATTTGACCTGAGACATTAGTATAGAATCCACGGATCACTAATTTCAATTTCTGCTCCATAGAGCAGGAGTGTCCACCCTTTTTAAGCCTTGCATGTTTATATATGACCAAGTCATTGCCTATGCCATTTGCCTACATTAAAAATGCTAAATATCTATTCATAGATACATATACATATTCCATTTATTTATGAATATGTACACTGAGTCTACATATTAAATATATGCCATGCATTTTTTCAATGGCAGGCGATTAACCAGTCAACCGCAATCTATCTATTGGGCACCGCTGTCTGAGAGTCTTACTCTACCAAAGAGTGTTTGCTTTAAAAAAAGTGCTCCCGCTGTGATCTCTATCATAACAGAGAAAAGTAGGTCACACCAAGTGACAGGAGAGGCAGGGAGCGTGGTTGCACTGCACCAAGCTGATTTGGACTTAAGCCAGTTTAGTGACAACGACTCATTCTGTAGTCTGGCTAAGGCAACACCTCTGGAGCACAGCTGTTTTTGTTGGCATTTAGGTGTATTGTAAAATGGTGACTATGTTGGTATGAAGCGTGCAGCAGCACAGGCACCCACTCTCTGTCTCTTCTTGCAAACAGTTTTCTGATCTGTTTCATCGACATGAATATGTTGACCAAACTGGTGCTTTATTACCTCCACAATGGTCAGCCATCTCGCTCGTCATGCTGGACTTCATGAGGATTTGCCATACTCTGTCCTCCAGGCAGATGGAGACATAATCCCCTGTATCTTCTGTCATCTATATTGTGCAGCAGTGCTCCTTACACCTACCAGACACGATGTCTGCTAATTGTAGGAGCGTTTATTAATTTTGCTTCTATTCATTTCTGTGTTCCTTGATTGTGGTGGTTGGTCTGGTCACAAGCAGCATGTTTGAATGAATTTTACCACCTTTCAATTCATGCTCTCAAATTCCTTTTGTAATCAGTGTTGTCTTTGTATTCAACGTAAATGAATAAATACATAAATACATGAAATATGCATTTGAAATACATCGTGAAATAAATAAATGAGGCAATAAATACAAAAATATTAAATAAATGTAATCATTTCATGGTACTTTTATTTATTTCAAGAGACTTTTATTTCATAATGGCACTTTTATTTATTTCATGGTACTTTTATTTCATAATGGCACTTTTATTTTAAAATGGCACTTTTATTTATTTCAAGAGACTTTTATTTCATAATGGCACTTTTATTTATTTCATGGTACTTTTATTTCATAATGGCACTTTTATTTTAAAATGGTACTTTTATTTATTTCAAGAGACTTTTATTTCATAATGCCACTATATTTCACGTTCTTATATGCAAATCAGGGGGCGTGGCTATCTCTCACATTCAGCCGTGTGCAAAAAAAGGCTGGCAGTGAAAGGGCTAGAAATAGGCTAGGTTAGTAATAGCTACTGTCTATGGTTGTAGTAGCAGATAAAGTACAATGTCTGAGAAAAGTGTCTCAGACTTATTGAGAGCGGCTGCCAACCGCCTCGATGGGATGGAAACCACCACCACCACCACCTACAACCAAACACCACCTAGAGCTGCCAAAGTGGGAACCGCAAGCACAAGAACCCCTGTCCAAGGTAACGTTAATCCAAAGTCGAAGTTCCCGGGTGAAAGTGGCTAACACAATTAACATTAGCGTTAGCCTAGCAAGTTTAATGTCCGTGTATATTCAGTATAGAAGTATTGTACTAAGTCAAAATGTGGGTGTGGTTGATACATTTCAATTATAAATCTACTGGTATGTTAGAATAAGAGAATAGAAACACGTCCAAAACATTGTGGTATCATTAACGTAGCGAGCTAATGTTACTTCAATTAGCTAGCTAGCTAACAACTGTAGCTTAACGTTAAGCGCCATTTTCACGAGTGACGCCGAGATCGCTTGTGTTTCCCCGTTCTTACACCCCTACTGGTTTTTACACCTACTGGTTTCCCTACGCGTGCGTGTTTGTGTTTACCCGACAGCAGCAGATACATTGGCTTTCTTGATGGAATTGTACTTTCCTAACTTTGTTCTGGGTCTGTTCCCTTTGGGTTGAATGCCCTTATTGTAAGTTTCTATGGATAAAAGTAAGCGCTAAATGAAATGTAAAACCAAGTTTAATAACACAAGCGTTGTATCTTTTCCAAACTGAATATTCAATTGTCACTTCGAATGTTTGATTCATAGACGGTGAACTATATAATGAGTGCCGCAGAAAACAAGACGCGCAGCGGCATCATCTTGCCAAGGTTGTGTTGACGCCACAAGAAGCCAATGCCATTTTCGTTGAGTTTCACGACAGTGACATTGGAGCTCACCGTGGGGTTGACAAGACGATGGACGCAATTCTTCAGCGATACTACTGGCCTGGCATGAAGGCCGACATCCAGAAATGGGTGGGTGTCACTTGCTATTTCTGGGGAGTCTGTGGTAATATCTAAACATTCAATATCAGTGTTTTTCAATTGTCCCATTTTTTTTAGATCGCCCAGTGTGATGCCTGCCAAAAGAAGAGGACATATATAAAAGAGAAAATGCTTTACCAACCCATAGAAGTGAATACTTAGTAAATGTAATCTGTTGAATGGAAGCATCAGTGTGTTAAGTTGTGGTTTGCTTTTTAAGGTGACCGAGCCATTTGAATTGGTTGGGATGGACTTGGGCGGAAAGCTCAAAGGAACCAAAAATGGGTTTCAATACATTTGCGTCATGGTCGACTATTTCACAAAGTGGCTTGAGGTCTACCCGTAAACCCGAAAACGAAGGGAGCAGACGAAATATCCGCCCTTATAATGAATTTTTTCTATAAATATGGTGCCCCAAATCGCATCCTCACCGACTGGGGAACAGAATTTGTGAACAAAGTAAGTTTAATTTTTGAGGCAAGTAATATTAATTTATTCGTGGTCACATTAACAATGGAAAAAGAATTATGGTGTTCAAAATAAGTTGGCCTCTTGTGCATTTTCTAGATGAATATGGAGTTGTGCCAGAAACTTGGCATTGAGAAGCCTCTGCGCTCCCTACCACCCGCAAACTAATGGCTTGGTCGAAAAGCTCAATGGCACAATTCAAGGGTATAAAATTATTCCAACAAAACCACTGTTCATCTACATGGAGCCTGACTTTTTATTGTCATCATTATTTTTATATTATCATTATTTCCTCTTTCAGAGTTTTGGAAAAAAATGGTAAAAGATCATCCAAGTGACTGGGAGCAGTATGTTAAGTCCACAGTGTTTGGCCTAAGAACCAAAAAACAGCTGACCACAAAGTACTCCCCATATTTCCTTATGTATGGGAGGGAATCGAAATACCAGTCGAGTGGCAGGTATGATGTCAATTTCCTACAGTTAAGTTGCTTGGTACTATATACATTTCTCTGCCTAATTTGGACTTTTTTAAATTTGTCTGCTCCAATGTAAAAGGTATCTGAGGACCATCTTGTTGCTCTCACAAGCAATGAAGCAGTTAGCAGCCACATCACAAACCAGAAGGATCTGTATGCAAAGGTGGCTCCAAACCTGGCAAAAGGCCGCGAGCGGGTGCAGAAAAGAACGTTGGAAAAGGGGGATACGTGGAACCCGAAGGTCGAATTCCTGGCAAATGGATGGCAGCAGCTTGTAAATCTCCTCCACCTCTGCAGTCCAGCCCGCTGAGTGTTGTAGTTCCTGACCAGCAAACAACTCCCCAACCTGTCTCCTTGACCTTCACTCTCCCATCCCCAGAGGAACGTAAGTATAGATATCATTTTGATGTAATGACTTCACCGGCCTTTTTGAAGCGACACTGCATTTAATCATAAATTCCTCACTGTTAACCAACTGTCTCCTGCTTTCAGTCATGGCTGAAATCTGGGCGGGTAAACGCCAAGGTGTGCTGGAGCAAAGTGGGGCCTTATAAGATATTTGCCACGGACCTGCAGAACCTGGCCCCCGGAAGGGAAATCGAGAGCGAGGTACAGACAGTAAACAAGTTTACTCTTATTATTTTTGCCAACTATATTTAACACCTTTCACTAAATACTCCAGGTTTTGAATGCATACATTCACAACATCCAGCGGCAAGAAACAAAATTGAAAGTGCATTATCTAGACTCCTTCCAAATGACGTCCATGTGGCAAGGATGTTACAAGGGATTAAAAAAGGTCATCTTTTTAATCTGTTTAGACATCCTTAAAGATACAAGCGGCATTTTATTCATAATGTGTGTCTGTTTTCAGCTGGACCCGTTGGCCTTTGATATAGTCATAGGACCGGTTTGCCACAAACGCCACTGGACACTTGTGGTGAGAATAGTTGCAATACCATCAAGAACAATAAAGATATTCCACACATTTTTCTGTTGTAATCTAGCATGATTTGAATGTGAGCTTAATTACATTGCTTAATATATTGTGAAGGTGATTTATCCAAAGGAAAACTGGACGGTTTACCTTGATCCATAAGGTGAAACTCAAGACGACTTGAGTAGATGCAGGGATATGACAAGGTATGTCATGAAATGTTTATGTATCTCATAAGGTCAGCACTATATATATATATATATATATTATTAGATTTTTCCACCGACCATGCTGCTACGTCTCTTTTGAGGAAAGAGATGCCGACTAGTCAGTGACTCAGGTTTGTATTTCAGTTGACAGTCTATTGGAGATCTTTGGGTTACGCTCGATCTCTTTTAATTTGTTTGGGAGATTAATGCCTCTGCTCATGACAGTTTTACTATTTTGTTAAATAAAATATTTTTTATAAAGTGTTTGGAGCACCCTCTAGTGTGCATTGAGCAGCAACTAGGACTCGGCCTAACTGACAAACAGACTGTACTACAATGAAGTACCTTTGACAGACTCTTCAGTGAAGACAACAACGATATAATTTAGGACCTCAAACTGGGAAATATAGGCTACAGTAAAAGATCAAATGGATGGACCATCTCTTTCAGTCTGTTCATCCTGGGGGAGGATCCTCCTCAGGTTTCTCCCCATCGAATGCTTTTTCATTGTTTGGAGAGTTTTTTCTGTGTCGATGTGAAGGTTTCTGGACAGAGGATGTCACACGTGTAGAGACTGTAGAGCCCTCGATATTGTGGTATACAAAATAAAATGAATTATGAATTATATAATCATGGATAAAACTGACACCACCCTCCTGCGAGGTCTACATATTGGTAAAATGTATAGGCTCAATGTAAGTGCCTCAATACTTTAATCAATCAGATTATGTTTTCTTAAATGTGCCTGCTGGCAGGAGGCTTCATGGATGCATCATCATCCAATGAGCTTTGAGAACTGTGTCCCTGTAAAACGTTAATCTAACTGATATCGCTCCTTCATCAATGAGGAAGAGAGTGGTGAACTAATCCAGCAGCTCAAATGAACCTGCCCCTCGATGTGTTGCTATGGTGATTCAGCCAAACCTGCTTCAGGGAACTGAAAGCCTGGTTTACGTCATCTCATCCTGAAAATGAGCCAGCTAACTCAGGAGTGCAGGCGGGGGAAATGAAGGACCAACATTAACAATAAATCAATTTTAGTATTTGGTATAAAAGTATATCAATTGAAGGACAAAAATAAATATTGAGTAGTGTTCCAAAAGGACAGTGATCCTCAAATTCCATAACTTTCGAATGCTTGTATGACAGGTTGAAACCACTCGGTGACTCTGAAGTCAGTGACATTTTATCTCCAGATGTTTTTGAATTGCACATGTGTAAAGAAGCTCTGCAGTATAGAATGCAAGATGCTGCGTACTGTATGTCACCATTGTTTTTGTTTGTTATTGAAGACACACAATTTGTTTTGTTTTCTTTTATTTCATTACTTTTCATTTTCTTGTTTGATACAAAATAAACCAATAACAGTATTACAAATAGGTCAAACTGATACATCATTCACAGGTATACCATCAAATATACATTTATACAGAAAAGCATGAAATAGAAAAACCAAAGTCAAGGTGGGATCACAGTGGTAAGGGCTGAGAGGAGGCGTGTTTGGCAGTGGGGTCCACCTCTGGAATCTCACATTGACCCTAGTGGCCTGTGCTTTGGACCAAAAAGAGTCCAGGTAATACATTTAGGACCCTAAATGTCTACACAGAGTGCAATGTTTCCAGGTTCACCGCAAGTCTAGCAAAAAGGAAGATTGTACAGTGCAAAGGGAACAGCTCCTCCATAGAGATAAAATATTAGATCCTGAGACTTCAGCCTATAAAACAACAAAGCCAACATTTTGCATTGAATTCAGTTGTTTAGCTTGACACTTCCCTTAAATGAAGTCTGTGTTACTTTTGCACCACTGGGGGGCGCTGTAGTTGGTTCCCTTTCCTTCAGACAGTGAGATAAATAGACACAGTGACTCTGTGCAGTCTGCAGCGGTGCCACATTGGGTTTCCAGGTTCAGCCTTCAGAGTTTTTGAGGCCATTATTAGTGCGTCAAACATATAGAAACGGACCAGACAGCTGTTATAGCTATAGTTTAAACTGTTATTCATCAATTGGATTGATATGACGTCTTAATAACTGCCTCGAGTCTATATACTACTCTTGTTCTGATTGACAGAAAAGAGGTTGATTTCCACCTGAATAACTTACTCCCAAAGAGAAAGAAACTCAGCACATTTCCCCTAATTCCTTTAAATGTTCGGCTGTGAGGGCTTCAAACCAGAACCATTTTAGCTCTATGTGAGTACTGAGAAGCTGCCACAGTGCAGCTCAGACATGGGGCAGCACACACACACACTCTCTTTCACACACACGCAGAAACACATCTTTTAGCGGTGCAACTGTGGCTGGATTTAAACTTACATCGTCATTTGAAACAATACAAAAACAAACATTTAGAAATGATGTGAAGTGGAGGGAATGAGTGAATGTGTCTTACAGTGCCACGTAGCTAGTAGGTCTTCCCAATGGTTAGTTCAGTTGAGCAGTATTCATTTTGTTTTATTGATTCTTCCAAAAAGAATATGTATTTCTTTAAAAGTTATTTGAAGTTATTTTGGAAAATGTTGTTAGCGATTTGAGATCCAATGCAGCCCATGTTGATTCTAGCAGACATTCATACAGGCAAAGTACAGACATACGGATCCAATGCACTGTCACTGAGGGGCACATTCACACAGGTCGATCCTTTATCCCTCTCCTTATGGTTTAGTGTGAAGGTATTATTATACATTGAGAGAAGACAAATATTGCCATCCGGATCACTAGGACATCATGAGCATATGTACATTTGTAAGACAGGCTCTGAATAATTAAAAAGCAGAGGAAATGGAAACAGAGCAGTGGATTTCTCATCAAATGATGGCAGTTTGAATCAGCTGAAAACGGTCAATGTGCAGATCAGGCATATGTACAGCGTCTGTGTATCTCTAAAAGATATAGAACCACTGCAACAGTAATGCAACGCATAGTATGACAAAGTAGTGTTGACCAGTATTGAAAAAACCTGACTAAACAATTTTCATTGAACATGAAAGTTAAAGTGGGAATGTGAAATAGATGAGGGAGCACTTTTTTCATTGGAAGTTTGTCTGACCCAGTGCTCACCAACAGTGCGTGTGCCTAAAGAGGGTGAAATAACTTGTACAGTCCACTCAACGTCGAGAATACTTTCAAACATGTATTCCACCTTTTTTCAGTTCTTCAAACTCAGCAGCAAATGACGTCTCTGTGAATCGGAGGAAGCTCGGATCAAACAGTCACAGTTTTTAGGCCCCTGATTTCTTAATTTTTCCAGCTTGTGATTCCGTGTGGTGAAAGTGCGATAAAAGATGATACATTTCCAGCCTATTGGTGGTGGAGTGGTGACTCGACAACATGTCCAACAAAATAAAGCAAAGTCTATTGACATGCAGACAAATAGCCGCCGTGGCTGACACTAGGGCTGGATTCCAATAGTCCAAAAAATGACCTCTTCTCCTAAACACTTTACCTTGACCTCTGTGGTCAAGGAAAAAACTCCAACTTACGCATCTTAGATGTCTTCATGCTCCAGTGCTGAGTCATGCAGACAGAGTACAACAACCACAGTCAAAGTGTTGCTTCATTAACAAGGTTGCAATATAAATGAGTTATGCTAACGGTCACATGATCTACGTTTCTCGGGCTTGTTATTTCTCCTGAACGGCCGAATGATATGTAACTATAGTCCAGTTGTTCCTACGCTAAAGCTATGAAAGCACTGAAGCTCCTTTTCTTAGCATTTAGAGGATTCAAACAGCTCTAACCATAGCTCCACTTAGATTTCACTCCGTTACGAGTCATTTGACAAGGAATCCAAAGGAACCTTTTTTCTCCTCCAGGAGGCTTTTTTTTTACTGTGAGATTGTAAAATAAGCTGCCAGCTTTGTTTTTCCTTTCTCTTGCACTTCCCCCCCCCCCGGCAGCCAGCCTTACGGACATCTTGTGACGTGAAAGTAGGTTAGATAACAACTGTCACTTTTCATGAACAACTGCTTGTGATGATGACGCATTGCGCCATTACCTCAAACACATTCCAATGCATTGTTCCCTAAGCCAGACTTTGAAGTATTTGATAGAATGACATCACACTGAAGGACAGCCAGCGTACGGTGCAACCAACAGTTGGATAATGTGAATTTCAGGTGTTATATCAGTTGTGCCATTTTATGGCATTTCTTTATTTGCATTGTTGGCATTAATGGTGTTTGTGTCAAAACTGCCTGCCATTAAGAGAATAACTTGTTGCAGAATAAACGTGTTTAATAGTTATCACGTGGCTCCCAGCACAACTGACACTGACAGTTGAATTTAGTTGCTTTTTTTGTGTTCATTTTCATTTTCAACAGTGAGTCTTGAACAAGTCAAAGTGCAAACCCTTTCTCACTGAACGTTTGAAATTGGTGGAATGGGAGCAAAGTATCAGATTAAATCCTTAAAACAAGGCGTCCTATTGAAATGACACGTTTGCACACTGGCTTTAGATGGCTGTGTACACGGTCTACACACAACCCCGGAGCATGGCTGTCCCCCAACCTGCAGTTACAAGGATATGAGCAGACATGTGCAGGTGCCTCAGATGGATAGAACCTTCTGGGGTCCCAGTCTGTCCCCACAGGGTTCCAGGAGAATGCAGGGCTCGTTGCTGGTGGCATCTGGGTGTCCTCGTGTAAACAGGGTGTGCTCTCGGCCTGCGAGGTCAGACCTCCACTGAAGTGATTTGGTTCATCTGGGCCCTCATGGACTGGATGCTGTTGAGGATCTTCTTCTGGTGGCCGGCCAACATCACACCCACTCGGATGATGTCCCTGAAGAGAAACTTTGGTCAGTTCCCCTCAATATATACCACAAGGCTTCTAGACCTTCAAGGCACCTTGTTTTCTGGAGGATGAGATCCATGTCTGAGATGGGGAGTTATAGAATATGATGCCTTAGAGTTTATTTTGCCTACATTTTGGTCTGTCAGTCTACTTGCAACCGCATGTGTACAGATTGTAAAGTCCTTTTCAGGGAATTTGATATTGGCCCTCCTTTAGAAACGAACATTGTACTCAGGGCATACAAACTAAAACCTCATCTGCAGGTTATTGTAGAAAACATGTTTTTAAATGTCCAACGTGGAACACAACTATGCTGCAGCTCAGTTCAATCCAAAGGCTTTCTTCCAACAAGAAACGAGTCCCATTACAGAATAAAAAAACCTTTCCAGTGCTGCTTCCCTGAAACCTTTCTATTAAGGTTCCAACATCCTTCAAGAAAATATCTGTAGTTTAGAAATGAGCCATGACATTTGCATTAGGTTTCTAACAATGATCATGAGGATCGGTATCATCCCAACATCTCTTTGTGATCAGTGCCTCTTCACATTGGGGATGGATTAAAAGTATCTGACATACTCCATGGTCATTTGTGACACCACATCAAAGGTGGTGAATCCTTCGGTGGTGAAGTTCTCCTTGTACTGGCCCATCTTGATGGCGTCCAGCCACTCATCTACTACGCTGAAGGATGAGAAGTCCGGAGCGGTCCGATCGAGCAGAGGTAAGTGAACGCTGGTGGACAGAAACAAGGTAAAAAACCCAAAACACCCTGTGAGAAAGTTGATTTGTGAGGGGTGGAGGTCATCCAAAGTGTGAAGTGATGGAGGTCTTCTACTCTTCATACCTTGACGACAGTGGTGTCGTCGCCTTGAGGCAGCTGGGGTTGCGGATCATCTTGTCCAGGGTGCTGACGATCTGGCTGAACTTGGGCCGATTGTTGCGGTCTTTCTGCCAGCAATCCAGCATCAGCTGATGCAATGCACTAGGACAGTCCATGGGGGGGGGCAACCTGTAGTCCTGCTCTATGGCATTAATAACCTAGAAGAATTCACATGGAAACTAATGAGTCTCAAAACATGACTTGAATGTTATTAAGTTAAGAACTTATTAGATAAGATTAAAGCTGAAGGGGCCTCGGACATTAAGATCATTGTGCAAGCAGCACATCTTTGTACAAAATATAGGCCTGTGCAGGCAGCTAGGTGAACGAGTACTGAGTGACTTTTAGATAAATAAATAAAGCCAAAAGGGGATTATGTTGTCTATTCTATATTATTATGCTGGGCCACGATTGATTTGATCCCACAAACTTTACGTCACATTCAATTAGTTTACATTAAACCTGGCTCTAGAAGAAGAAAAAATAACTATAAAACAACTCTACGTACAAGTGTAATAAAATACTATTATCCAATTAATGCTCTTCAAACATCTTTCTTTGCACATGTTTTGAGAAGAGAAGTCTGTTTTCTGGTGGTGTGCCTTCAGAACAACTTTAAACATAGCATCTTATGATCATTATATTATCGTTTATTATTCATATATAGTCAAATTTCTGTCTGATTGACAGGGCTTTACTCACATCTTGATTGCTCATGTCCCAGTAGGGCCTCTCTCCATATGACATCACCTCCCACATTACTATTCCATAGCTCCAGCAGTCACTGGAGGAGGTGAATTTCCTGTATTGAATGGCCTCAGGAGCCGTCCACCGGATGGGAATCTTCCCTCCCTGGAAAGAAACATTTATTTGTTTCATAAAAATGGATTTATTTATGATGTATGTATAATTAGGTAGTCATGTTCCTATCAATGTGTTTAATAATTGATTTAACATTATTACATACAAGACTTCTTTAAATGAAACAAAGCACCTGGAGATGAAGATCATCCGCGATGGAGACTCACCAGAGCGCTAGTGTAGGTGGGGTCTGACGTGTCATCCTCAAGGAAGCGGGACAGGCCGAAGTCAGACACTTTGCACACTAGATTGCTATTGACCAGGATGTTCCTAGCTGCCAGGTCCCGATGGACGTAGTTCATGTCACAAAGGTACTTCATGCCTGCTGCAATGCCGCGCAGCATCCCCACCAGTTGGATCACTGTAAACTGCCCATCATTTTGCTGAAATAAAAAAAAAGAATATATGTATATATTAGAGCTTTAATTAGGATTAATTAATTACAATGTGAATTAAGATTAATTAATTACACAAAAAATAACACATTAAACATTTTTTACGCATTTTTACACTTATTTTTTGCACCGCGGAACGTTTCTCACTGGATGAGTTTCGGGGGGACCGATTATACTGGAGCACCAACTAGCGTCCATGACTTCAGACAACAACAAACCACAGTGAACATGAACCAAGAAGCTGACGAGACCGTGTCGGGTGGCCCCGTGAATGGGAAATCTTCTTATAATAAACACACGGATGGAAGCGTCGATAAGAGCGTGGTTGTGTGCAAGCTGTGCAACAAGGAATTCACATCGAGCCTCAAGTATCACCTCAACGCTACACAATTAGCAGCTAGCGTGGACGTACAAGGACCCACACCCAACCCACACTGCACCAGATGACTGGTTTAAGGACCGGGGTCTGAAACAATAACCAACGGCCTGGCTCACTGATTGCACTCGACTGTAGACCCCTTGGAGAGGTAGACGATGAGGGCCTGCAAAGTGTACTACAGACTGCATCGTCTGACACAACCTACGAGCTGCCATGCAGAAAGACAGTGACCAAAGAGTCCAGCAGCTTTATGAAAATGAAAAGGAAGATAAAGAGAATTTATTGAAAGAGAATTTATGAGAAAGCATGAATGAATATTTGTTGTTTAGATATTAGGATATTGTATATTAGCTTTTGTTGATTTCAAATGGTATTGATTACTATTGTCCAGTGTTCTGTGATTTCTGCATGTGTGTACTGCAATGCTTTGTGGAAACACAGCCAGTAACAGTTTATACTAAAATGCTACTTCTCTTGCTACTAAAATGAAAAGTATGACAAAGATGTCCCATGAATTTATATTTGATTCTATTTGTATTTCTTTGGTGAACTCTCTAAAGCAACTTGAAATACTGTCTGGGAGATTCCTGATTTAAGCTGAAATAGAGACTCAAAACTAGAGGCTAAATGCGTTTTTGTTTGGAGATTCTACTTGATGACTCGCCTTGAGTTGTGTTTGAATGGGTTCTATCTGCTGTTAAAGATCCAGGTGGTCTCCACCACATTAAGACCACCTGGGCAGCCCCTGGTCCCAGAGACCAGCTGTCATCAATGGTCACTTTAATGAAGTTTTTCCCCCCATGGAAGGGTTAGGCTTAGTGTACACACTGTAAATTAGTAATTTGTGATTTTGGGCTGTACAAAATGAAATGAATTGAAACAACACTACTACTACAGTTTTTTTCAGCCCTTTGCTACCATGGTGTAGCTTTACCACAGCCGTTATGTGCCCACGTGCACGTGAACGTGCACAGAATCCCATTGCAGCGAGCGCAGTGTGATGCACAAGGTGTCCATGTGTACTTTACCCTGAGGAAGGAGTCCAGAGATCCGTTCTCCATGAACTCAGTGATGATCATCACAGGGGTGCTCTTGGTCACAACCCCCTCCAGATGGATGATGTTTGGGTGGTCGAACTGGCCCATGATGGACGCCTCACTCAGGAAGTCCCGCCTCTGGCGATCAGTGTAGCCCGCCTTCAGCGCCTTAATAGCCACCAGGATCTCTCTCTTCCCAGCTTGCCGGAGGTTTCCACTGCACACCTCCCCGAACTCACCTGATAAGAAGACGAGGACAGTGGATTAACAACGAAGCCTCCATCACGATGCTTTGATTCCTGTCTAACAAACAGACTTTTCCCTGACATAATTGTTTTGATCTTGTTAGACAGTATGTACTATACTATATGTACTATATGTGTTGCATGCAGAGTCATTCTTCTTCTAGTCTTCTGACCACTCAAAGTTCTTTAACACTAACAGTTACATGTCCTCATTATCTGATGGCTAGAGCCCCCTTACACAGTGACACCTTCCCATAAGAAACTAACCTTCAAACAAAGTAGGCACAACTACAGGCACTTTTTGGGGTTAAAGGTTTTTAAGTGGTGTCAGAGCCGTGCTGAAGACTTTCAGTACACTATGATGCCCTATTTGAAAGACTTGATCTGATACCATTTGGATTTACCTGCACCAATAACTTGTTCAATCTTGACACAAGTCATGTCAATCTCCTTGGCAAACTCTCTGACTGCTTCATTGGGGTCCTCATACGTGAAGGGGTCGATGTAGATCTTCATTCCCGGGGACACTTCAACAGAGAGAGATGGAAGAAACAGCAACAGCTACAAACCCAACACTGAAACGCACCAGCATCCACCAGCTGACACGTAGAACATCAATTCATTATTTCTGATGTCAATGTAGTAAGCGGTGTTACTTACTGTGACCGCTGGTGTAATGTTGGAGTTTGTCTGTGTACTCGGATTCTGGTCTGTCAGGATTTCTCCTGCTATGGACAAAAACCCAGAGGTCAATGGTCCGCCCCCATTAACCTACACAGTTAATGAGGTGTTTAAATATACCAGAACTATACGAAATACCATGATGTGAATGTTTGGCCGTCTTTTAGGCCATTTTCTGATGTAAAGAGCTACCACACACAGGAGCACCTGCCCATCAGAACATGTGCACACTGCAGAGCAGAGGAATCAAACCATCTACCCTTTTAACAAGGCTTCTCTGTGCTCTCCTCACGCAGTGATATTCTTTTATTGGCACTTAAATAGAAACGCATGTTTTTATTGTTTTGTTTCACCGGCTTACCTGCGGCAGACAATTATGAAGACAGTGATGGCAATGATGAAGACGACCCCCGCAGCAGCAGAACCAATGATGAGTGGGAGCTTCTCCTGGATACTGGAGTTATATTCCTCTACGGTTGAAATGAGGGAAAACCAAGACCTGTGACTCCTATTCAGTCCTAGATGAGATCACCTTATAGGAAGCACATGGGGCTAACACACCAGTAAAGCTGTCATTCTTACCTTCAGTCATGGTTTGGAAGTACATCTTGCCACTGATGCGTCCAAATCCAGCGACAGTCCGAGCCCGAACTTGGAAGACGTAGATAGTTCCAGACTTCAGGCCTCGTATGACTGCTGTGTTGGTCTGACTGCGCGTTAGAGAGGAGTTCCACTCCGCCTGGTTCTGAAACACATGCATCAAAATAATCAGACAAATGGATTGAACTATAATCGAGTCACTCAAACTCTGCAGTAAGAGGACTGACTCTTCATCATCAGCACTGAAGTACCTTCTCATAATACTGCAGTTCATAGTCCAGAATCACTCCATTAGGCTGATCAGGTTGGGACCAGGACAGGGTGATGCTGTTAGGGGCTCTGCCAACCTGGTGGATGATGGACACTGCTGATGGGGCTAAAAAAGGTGGAAGTTAATTAGAGGTCGTAGAACCAAGACCAAATGGTGGTGAAGTCAAATCCCTCCTGTGAGACCTTGGGTTGGACTCACCTGCCTGGTTGGTTGTGATGTTGACGGAGGTGTACTGGGGTGAATAAGGACTTTGGTCGGACACTCCATTGACAGCTTGTATTTCAAAGGTGTACTGTGTGTGAGCCAGGAGGTCGCTTATGTGGACGCTGGTGTCCGTGAGTCCCAGCTGACGAGGGACAAACTGCACGTTGTCTCCACAGCGGGTGCAGCCGCCCCGCCCACTGCCGCAGCTTTTACATATGATGTTGTAGACAACGTCTTCTCGGCCTCCACCTTCCTGTGGGGGGCTCCACTCCAGCCTCAGAGAAGTCTCATTGACGATGGAAATGACGTTTTGTGGAGCTGATGGAACAGCTGTAAGAGAAGGTGGTGTTACACTAATTGGAACAATGATTCACAAGGATTCATGTACTCCTACTTTCCATCACTACAGTTTACCGCCGCTTTGTTCAACCCAAACCCATCAGGAGACTTACATGAAATCAACACCTCAGATTTTAAGTTAAAGACGTTAAAGTAAAGAATTCTGATAATCCTGTTCTTTAGTCAGATCTTGTTGTCTATTCTGTGTTTTGCCAGAATATTTGTATTCACGTTCTGTATTTTTTCTCTGCAGCTGTGAAACAGACAAACAAAATAAGTTTTGGCAGGTGAAATGTTTTTTGTGTCAAGGCAGAAGTGCCAGACTAAGCCATGTTACCAATAAGGAATAAAGAGTTCCATGGTTTCCTTGAGGGAACATTAGGACCTATCAAAATAGATTGTTAGCCTAAAGAGAGACCTGCAGGCCGGTCCAGTCCATGTTAATGTATCCTGAAGACGATGCCTACACTGGATGTATGGAGGTGGATGCTCCTGATGGGAAGGTGGCACCTTGAATTGTAACCCCATATATCAGTGTATGAATGGGTGTGAACACAAGACCATGTGCAGTAGGTGTTCCCTGCAGGGTGCAGTTTGTGTGTACATACTTGTACAGGGCATCTGTGACGGGTCAGAGTCACTGCGGGAGTATCCGCTGCGACAGACACAGTTAGTTGCTCCCTCACTGGTGGTTCTGCTGTTCATGGGGCACTGGAGACATGTATGGTCTCCTTGTGCAGCCTTGAAGAAGCCTGCTACGCATGCTGTGTGGGTGAGAAAGAAATGAGACCAAAAGGCGTAAGAACAAAATGCATGATACACAGTAAAAGTCCATAGTGTCAGAACCATCATTATCAGTTGTTTCTGGAAGGTCTTTTTAATTTCTCAATTTTCCCCACAGGGCATATGTTAGCCCACATATCTGCATCCCATAAAGGTCAACTAATCGTGGGGAGGTACCAGTGTTTCTCCACCAGTTTATTAGAATATATATATATATATATATATCCACTCCCCCACTTTTTGGGGTAAGTGGGAGAATTAGGATGTAGTTTTTCCTGCCAGGATTTCAAACCTGTGCCTGAAAGCATCAGGGCTGTTCTCCTCCTCACGTGGAGGAGCTCATTGGGCCTCATTATGGCGTTTCAACAGGTTCAACAGTGCTGCAGACGGAAGAAGGATTATGGTCCATAATGGACTAAAAGTTTTACTTTCGCTGTCCATTTCTTCCTCATTTTTCTCAGCCGTCCCTTTCTCTCGCTTTCTCCGTCTCACTTGTCAGAATCAAAGACTTGATTGGTCCAGTGGTATCATGTGGAATGGTTTAACTCAAATGCAATTGGTCTGTGCTTTAAGCCACTACCGTAAAGACGAGTAAAGCTGCGCAGTCTAAACGTGCGTCATCACGTACGAATTGCAAACGCCTTTCGTTTCGGGTCCAGATGGGACGGCTTCTGGGTCCGGACCGCGGTCCACCAGTTAGTGACCTCTGCTGTAGTGCCTTGAACCTGGAATCTCTCTACGTCCATTAGGTGGCGACTCCTCTGGTTGTATAGAAGTCAATTTATTCCCTCTGGAAACACTGTAAACAAGTTCATCTCTCTAATGTTAAGTCTTCCTCAATACAGGATGTATGATGTGGATTTAATAAGTTAGGGTCAATATAAAGTGGAAAAGACAAAAGATTACAAACATGCAAAAGGCTTTCTCTTGAGCTTTTGTTAGTTTTACTACTGAAACTGGCAGTGCAACATCAACATGATTCTAGATTCCCCTGAATCCTATTCACTGCTCCTTCAACTTTTTCCAGGCTTCAATAAATGGAAACTCCTAAAATGCCTTATTTAGCATTTGGTTAGCCTTTTGGATTTGGATTTGTGCCCCCTATGCCTCATAATGATGAGACTAGTTTAAGTCTCTGTTTAGTTTCCCACCCTTTGTCCCCCACAGCTGAATTCAGTTGACCCCATCACCCCACTTATATTTGAACCCCAACCAGTCACTCAATCAATGTCTGGATATCCATCTTCCCACCGCGGTTTTGCTTGTATCAAGCCAGCAGTTTTTGTTGCTTCCTCCTTCTCCAGCATGTCCACTCGTGCTTGTGCTTCTTTCGATTTGTTTGTAAAGTAGAGTTTTTGCCAGAAAAAGATCCCAAACCTGGGATGAAGTATTTTTGTTGTTGTTTCATCCCTCTGAGTCTCAGTCCTGGGGGGTATTGCACGAAACCAGGATGAGGGATTAAGCCGGGCTTTCCAGGTTAACCTGGAGGAATTTAGCTCCGCCAAGTAACCATGGCGATTTATTCTGCTCCAGACCAGGCTAAGATTAATCCTGCAGCCTCATGTGTTAAATCAGCTGCCGTTTTGACCCCAAACAAACGGGTTTAACAGTTATTCCGTTGGTTCTGATTTATTTTTATTAACATGCATCACTTGTGTCATGATATGACGCGAGTCGTGTTCCGCATTAAAGAGGGTTTTATTTTGCACAGCCCAGAGCAACCTAAGCTATGCGTTTATACTCAACACCACCACCACCACCACCACCTAGCATACCTCAAACTACGGTAACTTTTTACATGGACAAAAGACAACCTCGCAACAACTTGAAATTAATGAAATGCTCTGCTCCTGACAGAAGAAGAGAAGCACCACAGCTAAAAAGTTGCAAACCTGCTGTGACATGAAATCAATGACACAAAATGGTCATATAGTAGGCTATAGAGGCTCCTTACCTCTGCAGACTGTACCATTCTCCACCGCCTCGTACCCGGCTTTGCACATGCATCGCCCGATGGGCACCATCCAGTCCCCGTCCCCGTTACAGTACAGCTTGATGGGTACATCCACCTCCTCCCCATTGGGGACGCACACCCCTCTGGCTGCCACCAGAGAGGTGCTCTCCGCTCCAGACAAAGTCTCAGGAAAAATGGCGCCATTCTGGATCACACGGGGACATTTCCTGTAGAAGACTCGGACGGCAATCAAGGACATGCAGGCGCCGTAATCCTGGAAAGCAAGGTAGAAGCCACTGCGCGAAACAGGTCCAAAACTCCGAACTTCACTGTTGATCTTCATGATGCGGCCACCGAGATCCACCTGAGAGAAGCTCTCATCAGCTGCTATGGTGTCCACTTTCACCCAGGGGTTTTCCATCCACGGGGGGGATAGTTTGGTGGCCGTGTCCGAGTCAGACTCGTAGTAATACAGGTTGAATGTCTCCTTGCAGGAGCCAGGGACATTGGGTATGGAACTGCAGTCCCGCACGGAGAACTTCATCTGCACATGGATCCGCTGAGCACCACGCCGCCGGATGTATTTGGTCCGTACCCAGTTGTTCTGACTGCTATCGAAGACGTTACACACCTGGTATGTCCGGATAGTGTTCATGGTTTCATCATAACCGCTAACTTCTTCCCACTAGAAGACGGAAGAAACAAAACATTCAGCGACACACAACAAATATACAAAGTCTACAATTACTTTGACAGTAACAGTTGTTCTAAGAGGCAACAAGTAGTCCATCCTACAAAAGAAAATAGGTGTTTTGTCATGAATGTAAGATGCAAGGTTTTGGTGACTTCTGAATGAGGGATCGCACACAGACACACACCCGTTAAACAGTTGGACTGCTGGCTGGAGGCTCATGAGAGCAGGACCAGGTAAGTTGATTGACACATGCTGTTCACCTCACCCGAATCCCCCCGTTAGCGGTAGCTTGTTCGCCTGCATCCGACTGTAGTTATTATTGAAAAGTCACTTTAATTACTTAACTTTCACACTTTTAGAGGCTGAAAAACTATATTCTATATTAGAATTTCATATTATCAACAGAAATGGATCCAAGGGAGCTCAAGTAAACAACTTTTCTAAGTGCAGTAACGTTACCAATATTCACAATTAATACAGAAAAAAACCTGAACTGGATTGCTTTGCTCCTTATGTTTTGTGGTGTGATTAAATCCAACTTGACATTTGGTTTTGTTTTATCCAGGAGGAAGCCGCATCAAGCTGAAGGAGACAATGTGTAGCTTGGACATAATGTGCATGCAAGTTAATAAATGTATTCGCTGCTGTGGTTTTTATTGACTGTATTTATTAATTTCCTCTGTCTTAAGATTGCAAAATTACTTGTAGCTAAAAGTTGATGACAATTTGAATTTAACGGTAAATGTTGTTTTCTCAGCCTGTGAGGAAGTAAAGCATATCTTCCTAAAAATGAAATAAAGATTACCATCTTTCTCAAGTTTGGATCGCTTGGCTCAGCCTATGTGGTCATTGGAGGAGACATCACAGTAAATGACCATATTTATCTAAAGTGAGACAGCTGAGCTAAACCAGTTGTTGGCTAATTGAGATAATGTCATTGTCCCATCATCGAGTTTCCAGCAGTTGATCAGATTGGGGTTGACACAAACTCATCACTGCTTTGCAAGTTGTACACTTTCCATGAATCTTCATTTGTTCCACTCACCCCCTGTGATGGTAGGATGGTCCAGCCAAGTTCTGCTGTTGCCGTTGTTGAATCCATTAGTACTTCTGCAGGGGGAAAAATGAGTCAAATGGATTAGATCTATTATGTATTTCCTAGCCTATTTTGTCCTGTGCTCTCTTCAAAGAAACTGACTGACTGACATAAATCAGATCAAGTCAAACAGTCTGTCTGCTGGTGCGAGCGTCACATGCGCATATGCACACGCTGCTTTCCGTTTCAAACAAAGGGCCAAAATCCTAAAAATGGGAAAATGTATTAGCCAATAAGCTGTTTAAGAATAAATTAATTGCTTTTCAGATTGCAAGGTAAACAATAGAAAGAATTATGGTTAGTTGCATCCTTAGTAAAGATTTGCATGTCACTATGTTCATACTGAACAATACTTGTTGTAAGGGGTACTCATAAAAAATGTCTGAAACAAGATTTCTAACTTTCTGAAAACACATTCGTCATGCTGCCAGGTGTCTGGAAGTGAGAGAGTAAGAAGGGTCATTACAAAATGCTCATTCATTATGTCTGCAGCGATCTGTTTGTGAGCCAGGAGGAGGCTCCTCTAAACCAGTGACTCCAGCTGTCTGCTCACATAATGGGGCCATTGACTCACTTGTCATTACAGCAATCATGATGTTTTCTGGAAAACAAATCCTGAATGAATGCAGTGTATCTGGGTTCTTTTTTAACATAGAAATTCATTTGAATGTTTTCTTTAACTGGGTGGGCAGTTTTAAGTGTACACATAAGGACTATAGTCCCACAGAACAGTAACATTTAAACAATATAACCACAGGATTTGTGGGATACATTCATGACTCAATGGATTCTATATTATTAGTCTGGCTGAGATGCAAGCATCCACTGTTGCACCCAAATGGCCCATTTTTCCAGCTACTCGCTTCCTGTTAGTATCAGCAGCGATTAATGAGGAGCTGGGAGAGAGCGGCGAGCCAGGTGTCAGAGAAAAAAGAGGTCATGAGCACTGACCTGCAACCAATTCCCGCAGACTTAACAGAGAAGGGAGCAAGGGACGAGAGGTCTGTGCCACGGCAGCGATACAGCTTATGCTCTTTTCCCACCTTCTTCGCTCATTTACAAGAAACGTAACTCCAAAATGATTACATGAACAAACGTGTTCATTTCATTTTGTAAACATGCTTCCTGCATCTGTTTCCAAGACATTCCAGGCAGTTGGATTTGAAAAGTGAGATGAATAGTTTTTTAAAAAGTACATTACACGGTAAGGATGGTGCCCAACCAGAAAGAAATAACAAGATGGTGACTAATTGTCTGCAGTATGAATACTGTGTAAGTTGTATTGACATTGGCTGGGGGAAATGGGGACGGGGGGGATTTAGTGTATGTTGCCCTCCTTTCGTGACTAGACATTCATGCAGCTCCCGAGTCACTGCTGGAAATTAAAATGACAAGAAAGAAAAACTACATTTTAATACAAATGACATCCTGTTGAAAAAGCTCTTCCATTTCATCACTGTCAATTAGGGCGGGAAATCCAATTTTAGTCAAACTTGGTTGTGATGCTTCATAGACTGCAAAGCTCACGCCCTCTTTCTGCCCAGCGATAGCTCCTCCCCCTCCCACTGGCTCCATCTGTCCTTGCATTTCTGCAGTATATATAGAGAGAGCTCTTGTTCTCTGCATGATTCAATGAAAGTAGGGCAAAGAGGAGGAGAGAGTGGGCCAAGTCCAGCACACATAATCCTTGTAGGCCGCGCCGCGCTGGATTAAACCCACGGGGATACGTCAGCCAAATTCACTTTGTTTTATATCCAAGCTGCTGTCAGCACCAGCTTTTTTACTCAAACACAGTTCCTGCTTTGTCCTAATTATGTTTTCTTTGTCAGGTATCACACATTATTGAGCTTGATCCTGATTGTAACCTTTTTCGTAAGTTGGGAGTAATATAACTTTTAAATATGGTTCAACTAGAGCTCAAATTTACAGTGCCTTGCTTTTTCAACCCCCTTGGATGGTTTTACATCTTGTCATGGTCATTTTCCTAACAAAGATCTGATGCAACCAATTGCCTTCACTGTAAACAATTTCACTGGTTTCACAAATGCTGCCGTAAATGAACGGTAACTTACTCATATCCTGTTCATTTTTACAATATGTTACAGTATGTTACCGTAGGGTAACTAGTCATTTTACGGTATAGGCCAGAATGTTACACAAAATCCAATATTCAATACATTTTGCCTGAATGAGCAGGGTGGATGAACTAAAAATATTAAGTGTTATACTTATTAACTGAATTTACACCACAATACTGACAGAATTCTCAGTCAGTGCAACTAATGTAAGTGCAGTTCAGCTCTGTGTCTGTGCCCATCACCATGCCATCAGAGGTCATGTGACTCAAGTCAGTGTGACGGCTGTGACTGATCACTGTCTGTGAGGGCCTTCTAGTCCGGCTCAAGCACAGATAGCCAGTGTGAGGCCGTCTGGGATGTGTCTGTTGGTGAGCCGCATCCTGTACTTTGATTGGGTGAAAATGCCATCTCACAGAGGACAGTAGGTACTCACTTTTTGTGCACAGGAAACTTCTCTCTGCTGACAAATCTGGTTTGAAACATTCACATCACATCTACAGACATCCTCAGATATAAATAATGAAAGTAATAAGAAATATGAGAATATTTGTATGATTAACATTTACGTTTCACATTCATGGTCATGATTCTATAAGGCATCGTGATTTCATAAATAAAAATAAAAAAGCACTACACAAACACTGCAAAAGTAAGTGAATAAATCCTTAATCAGTCCTTAACTAAATCGTGTTGATATGGCCACAGTTAAATGGAATGGACCCATCTACATTCTGCAGAAGTCGCTCTGTACCGGTGAGGTTGGGTCTCGGTTTCAGCTCTGAAATGATCTGTCTGAATTTCGCCTGTGGAGTTCACACCAGTGGCGGCTGGTCCATTGAGGCCAATGGGGCGTGGCCCCACCATGAGCGACAGATAAAAAATATATAAATCATTTTTGTTTATATTAAAAAAACATTTTACAAATAGTCAAAATATGTGTAACATGGATTATATAGCCGGTAATATTAGTAAATTAAGATCTGCACAAAATATATGCTTTTCCTGCATGTCTCAGCTGTTTCAGCTCGAGCCCGGACCCAAAGACGGAGGGTTCTCTTTACTACACACACACACTCAGACACACTCGGACACACTCGGACACACACCCCCATGTTCACTTGAAGCTTATTCATTAATTACCATCATTGTAGTGCAAGCTAAGTAAACGTATACAGCACAGCTAAATACAGCTAAAAAAGAACCAAGTGCTATGAGATGATAAATGCATTAGAGGCTTAGTTAGCTGGTTTAATGGATCACCGTGTCTCCATTTACAGGCATTACATCAACTACCGTATAACCCACAGTAGATGCACAAGCGCACTAGACTACCGTATATGACAGCATTAAGAAGTACAACGCATACATATATTTGTCAACAAGAACCCAAATGGGACGAAAGACAACATATTGAAAAATGAATGGTCCAAAAACTGCTTTACTGCTGAGGGGGATGAGTGGGAAACGAACCACTTTACGCACTGCTAGGCTAAGCTAGCTGCTAGACTATGCTAGCTACTAAGCTACTTCCATCTCAACATCTTCCCTGCATGGCTCATGGTCTGAAGAGGACCACCACTGTGTCCCTAAAAGACAGTGGTTTGGAAAATGTCCTGGTTAACTATCGGGAGATTGTTGGCACTTCAAATTCGCGTTGCAAAGCGTCGGAAAGTTTATTAAAGTTAAGGAAAGTGTGCTTATGACAAGGTAAATACAGTTAAATTACCCCAAAATTATTCGAATATTCCCGTAATTTTGCAACCCTACTTCAAAAACAGGCGTCAAATAATGGAGATTTGAGATCACAGTTTCTAAAATACACGCTTTGTGATTACTCATTACTTGTAACATTTAGTCTTTAGAAGAAAAAAAACGTTTAATTGCAATTAATGTTTTTCAAAATGTGCAATTAATTAGTTAATTTCATTAAATTGAATTAAAAAATACCCCTAGTTATAACTCAAAAAAAGTATAAAATACAGATGCCACTATGAACCTAGTTTGTTGTGGAAACACCCAATCAGTGGGTTCAGACCAACTCAAACCCCCACAGAACTTCACACAATCAATTATTTTGGATAAAATGTTCCTGTTTTCATCCACGTCCTGGCTGTGTTTCCTCACCGCGAGCCTGTGTCCGTCACATCTCGGTAGGGATTTTGACTTTCACTTTCCAAATTAATTATGAATTTGAGGCCAACAAGGACACCACGTTCGAAAAAAGTTAATCAATAGCTACAAAGCTTACATAACATAGGAGTCATCTCCATGACTAGGGAAGAAATATCCACGGATGAAAAATGTTGAAAAAAGCTGGTGAGTGAGTTAACGTTGTTTCATCAGATAATATTGTTTTATCAAATGGACTGAGTATTAGAGGTATTCCTATCTGAACATGTCACTTCGCAAGAAAGACCAAATGTATTTTTACTGTAGTTTCTGTTTATACTGTCAAGCCCCGATAACTCCACTTTCTCTAAAGGCATTAGAATGTTGCATAGCACCGTCATTGCAGAGACTGAGCAGATGTCACAGAGACTACGTCTAGTGATCTCCTGAGGAAACACATCACGCTTCAGTGGATATATGCTTTACAATAAGTTATGCTTCAGTGGATTCATAGTCTCAATGTCTTGTTGGGGAAATGCTCTGAGGTACTTGGGCCTCCTTCCTTGGGGAAATATAACGCCCCCCAGAAGTATGACTATAGTCAGGTGTTGCTAATCATTTTCTGAATCCAGTGCCTGCAAATATCAGCTAATTCTACAAGTACTGTAAGTAGAAAATCTAACATGGAATGCCAACACGACCATCAAAAAGGTTGGTCTAGCCAACATGTCCTTTTTAGAGGTTATGAGACATGACATGTTGAGTGACTCTCTACTCCAGAACCTTGACTATAATTTTTGGTTTATTGAAGGCTACAAGCAACAGTCACGCTATGAAAACACTACAGATCTCAGGGCCATCTCACTGAATATTTTATCAAAGACAGCTGCAAACGCCTCCTTTTACTTTGGCCTTTAACTAGCTTGCTGCCAATATGGAAAATGATTTTGATATAAACAAGAAGATATAGAGTCAAATGGTAAAACTCTGAGTAGGTGCAAGACAAAGAAAGCTTTGGCGGAATATGCGTTCATGATTTGC
Organism: Pungitius pungitius; assembly: GCF_949316345.1. Taxonomy (NCBI): domain Eukaryota; kingdom Metazoa; phylum Chordata; class Actinopteri; order Perciformes; family Gasterosteidae; genus Pungitius; species Pungitius pungitius. Next base: position 35,343,443 of record NC_084900.1, read on the forward strand.
AAAAGTGAAGATCCAACCATTAGAGCTCATGCAAATACGTTTGCATGCATTTAAGTTTGGTGAAGCGACCACAAGCCAGTGCAGAAGTAGGTCAGGCGCTGTTGAGGGCATGGGTGATGCTCAATGTTTTCTGCCACTAATCCCAGAGGCTAAAGAGCATTGTGGTGCTCCAACCCCTGACTATTGATTGGTTTAGATTACCGATTCCACTGAGAAATCACAGGAGACCGAGACCAGGCTGGCTTTTCATTCCCAGAACAACAAAAAACAAAAAGGACACATTTTCGGTTGAATGAGGTCAAAAAGTATTTAACTGAAATGTGAAGATTTCTCACATTTTGGGTAAGGAAATTATAATTATGGAAATATGAAAAGCAGGTCTATTCCTGAAATTGTGAGTATTCATGACATCCGCTAAGTGGTGATTGAGCCAGTTGTTCCAAAGTCCACTTTTGCAGAAAAGGAATATAAAGAATATATATAAGAAAATAAAAACAGCAGTTATTTTTAATAGTAGTTGTTATAAAGGATGTGTCATATCTTGTATATTCAATTATCATATATCTCAATTGCTGGAACAACTGACATTATAAAAAATATTTAAAAAAAATACAGTTAATGTAATGACTAGGACTGTCCAGACAACAGGGCCAACAATAGAAATTCAATGAAAATGGGCGTATGTTTTTGACTCTATTAACGTTACTCCTGGAGGCTGATGAGTGGGAAGCGAGTCACAGTTTTAATATCACTAGCAGCACTGTCTCAGTGACAGCCCCATCAAAGAAAAGCTGTAACCCTAGGCAAATCCTCAGCATCATGCTGTATTGAAGAAGACTTATTGAATTGAGACCATAAACTCATATTTACTCAGAACTCTCATAGACTTCTATATAGTTCAACCTAATCAGGATAAACAGTTATCCGATGGAACACTAGTTTTTGAATGACTTCCTCTCGGTGGGGCATCCCTCAATAAGAGGATCTGCAGTTTGATCTCTGACTCCACTTGTCCATGTCGATGTGTCCTTGGGGAAGATACTTAACCACAAATTGCTCGAAAAGGCTCTACAGTCCAATTCCAGCGAAATAGCCCCCAGGAGCGATTTGGGGTTAAGTGTCTTACTCAAAGACACGTTGGCATAGAATAGCTGGCTGATCTGGGTTAAGTTTGTGTTCCACTTCACTATGTTAACAACGACTTTGAAGAATGCTATTGTCTGAATACCTGTATATGGTGGAGGATTAAGATTACGTTGTGTGTCTTGTGTAGGATGCTTTCACACAACAGTTGTCTGGCAGATCAACTTTGAGGAAGAGTGGATGTTACAGGGGCTTACAAGCATATGAGCACATTCACAGCTTCAACCCTGTCAGCATCACAATTAAATGACGCTTTGAACCATTGGCTGAGAAGACTTTCCAGCCCTGCAGCAGTGCATCATCACTGGAGCAGCCTGCCCTCTGATGACAGCAAACAAATCATTTGGCTTGCAGCCTGAGAGAAGCCTCAAACAATCACATTACACTCTAGACTCCACATTACATGTTGTCATGCAGTCATAAATGGATATTATTTTTATGTGGCTTTGTGTTATAATATATTTCACTTAAGTTAAGTTGAGTTTGAAACAAGAACAATAAACAAAGTTCAGTTTTCTATATTGCGCCAGTAGCACCAGCACTAGTGTTTAATTTTTTATTTTATAATATAGTACTTTACATGCATTATCAACCTCTGAGTCATCTGCAGGTTCACTGATGCAGAACAGGGTTAATGGATGTTAGGGATAACAGACATGCAGCTCAGCTAAAAATACACCAAATGTGCTTTTTCCTGACCTACCAAAGATTTTTCAGTGTTCAGGAGGCTCACTATTGCTAACTTTTTCTGTTTTCTGAATGTGTCTTAAATTTCGCTTCTTGCATTACAATGTAATACACTAGCAATTTAGTAGTGCTTTCTAGGAGGTTAGAGCAAATGATCCTGACTTTGTAGTCATACATTTCCCATCATACATCAGTCCCCTCAGTATTTACTTTGGGGTTTGGTATTCTATCCGTCGCCAGCTGGTTTTATGCAGCCAGTGAACAGATGAAGTCATTGAACATCCTGCTGAAGAAGACTTGAAACTAGAGATTGAGACCAAATACTCATGTTTACATTGTTTACTGATATCATTATTGAATAAGGAAATAAATCAGGAGAGTTTCCCCCTGATGGACTGTAGAAAAAATGCAAGTTTAAGAGACTTCAACATTGGCTCCTTTTGGGAGTAGTTTGACTTTCCTCGGCTGAGATACTGGATCTGAAACAGCTCCCAAATTGTTGGTAATTGGTGTGTGGGTGTGCTTGGATGGACCTTTGGGTTAATGGGAAGGTGGCACCTTGGCAGCATCAGCCATATTGTATAACTGGTAGGAGGACAAGGAAGGCTCTATAAACAGGCAGGTCCATGCAAACCATCCACATAGAATAATCACCCACTTCATGTAAATAAATTGCTGTTACATGAATCCTTCCTCCTGGATTCATTAGTTCTACTGTTTTCTTTTGTTTTAACAGTATATACACCTGTTATCCATTGTTGCTTCATATGTGTGTGTGTGTGTGCTTTTGGTGAGTGTAGAGTAATACATAACGTTAGACCAATGTGCTCCATTCCAAACACCCGATGCGCGTGTAACCCGCGAGTCATCAACACACGTGTTGCAGAGGACCGACGTGTTAGGACTAAGAGCTCAAAGTGAATAATCACATCTGTATTAAAGTCCCGTCAAAGCGATGGCCGGGACGAGTGTGAGTTCCGATCCTGCAGATTCTTTCACACCGACGTGTTTGGTGCCTCGGAGTCTCCGAGAGACGCAACGAGCCGCGTCACACCGGGACATTGGAGGACGGGTTGGACACCGGCTTACCTTCAACGGCCCGCACTGCTGGTAGTATCCACAGAAAGTACAAGATATCCATCATCCTCTTCATCCCGGCCACTGGACCACAAAAAGCCAACGCGTTCACGGTGCGCGCGTCCAGCAGCGTAACTGTGGCTTTATGGAGAGCCGCGGAGCATCATCCTCCTCCTCCTCCTCCTCCCCCCCCCCCCCTCATCATCATCACCATCAGCAGCAGAGGGAGAATGGCAGAGGAGCTGCTGTACCTGCCACTATGGGCCAGCCCCTTAGAAAGGGGCGGAGTGGTGGAAAACCTCCGATGTCAATCAAATCAGTTTCAAACATCCCACGTGAATTTAAAGCAAAACAATTAAGGAACAAGACAATACTACTTTGTATTTATTCCACTGGTGGTGCATGGAGTAGTGTGATTCGCTGGGGCTGCAAGGTTGGTGGTTTGAATCCCTAATTGTGCCCATATATATATAATGTGTGTGTGTATGTGTGTGCCCCCCACACAGCTAAAACTGCACGAAGACAGAGATGAGAAGCAGGGACGTGCAGGAAAAGCATATATTTTGCATATTTTACAAATATAGCTCGGTACATATACAAATATTTACATTTTTTATAATGAGGGCTCCCCAGGTCGGTTCAACGCATTGACCAGCTGTCTATATGCTGTTTAGGTAAGGCTGTCACTACCGGACAATGAACCTGAACCCAGAGGCTAAGGCTTTGGGACTTCAGTAAACTACTGGGTCAGAGGTCAAGACTCGACACCAAGAAAGATACTGAGCGAACACAGAATTTGTTTTTCTTATGCTTTGAAAACAAATATTTAATGATTCTGTAATGCTGAAAAAGCCAATTGATATTGAGAGAGAGAGAGGGAGAGAGAGGAAGGAAGGGGGAGGGAGATGTAGGGGGAGTTAAGACAGAGGGAGGGGGAAGGAAAGAGAGAGCGAGAGAGTACTCTGGGAGGAAATAGAGCAGAAGAATATGGGCCTGACAAAAAGGAACCCAGCCTAGCTCCAGATGAGTGAGGGTTGCAAAACAACAGATTAGAGAAGCCCAGGGCTTGTTTCCATGGAAACCTTGGCCTAGGGAGATGGCGACAGGAATGTGGCATATTGTAGGTCAGACACGCCATCAGTGTTCCAATCAGACGTAATCTGTGTTGACTTAAGGGTCATGGATTGAGCAGTAAGCTGGTGCCTTTCTGTGGCTGCTCTCAGTATTGAGGTTCTAGTCGGAGTGCTGCAACAAGACCACAGCATTCTAGCAGCAAATTAGCAGCAATAGCACAGTGTAGGAATTCAAGTAAATGATATCTATATTATATGTTTTACTTAAGTAAAACAACAAAAGTATTGGCATCAATATTTATTTTATTTTTTATAGCCAAAATCACAAATTTGTTGGAGAGGGATTTACACTCTGAATACATGAAAACCACATCGTCATTGAAAAACCTTCCCATATTATATATAATAAGTAATGTAATATAATATAATATATACACAAAGACTGTTACAAAAGTAACAGTGGTAATTATGCAGAATGGTTGATTTCAGAAAAAACGATTAGATATTTGCTCGCTAGTGAAACTTAAATCTCCTCCTCGCTCATGAGGATGTTTTCTGCTCACGTTTTTCTTTCTGAAGTTAAGGGGGAGGTCACCATGGTATCTGTACATCTAATTGGTTACAAACCTCTTCTTGATTTCATCTCTGTTGAGTTGCATGCATTCCCAGAACTATAGAAGCCAATTTCTGGACTAAAACAAAATGAAGGGGTTGAAAAATCGAAATTATGAGAGGAGGTTATAATTATAAGTTAAGGCATGTGCAGGCTCCTTCATAGTTCGGTAGAGTTGGAAAGACATTCACAAATTCAGACTTCCCGGTTCAATTCCTCATCAGCGAAACGTTATTTTACAAATAGGGACCGCTCTGCAAGCTGGACGCATTGCTCTTAGTGTGCGACCAAAGACTCTGAACTGGTAAAATGGTAAATTAAGGTTGTAGCTGGTGTCAGCTACAGGTGACTATGGTTACAGAAAGGTGTTGTTTGTAACAACGTTTTATCTCATAATTTCGACATTCTATCCCTTTTTTTTAGTGCCGAAATAGGCTTCTATAATTCTGAGATATAATCTCAGATATAATCTATAATTTGGCAATGCTTTTTTGCATTGAAAGTTAAACAAACAGAAGCACAACATACAGCGGAGAACTGTTCCTCTACATCGTCCAACTTAAAGCACCGCTATGGTAAAGTTAGCTGCTAGGCTAAACTAGCTGCTAGGCTACTTCCATCTCAACATCTGACGTCACCTGGCGAGGACCACCACTGTGTCCCTAAAAGCTAAATGTAATGTAATACAACCAGAACGTTCATCACTGGTTTGAGTGAACGGTTTCTGAGGATCAAGCAGACCCAAAGTCGGGGGAACCTGTAAGGAGCATTTCATGGCCGAGAAGGAGGGCAGGTCTCTTCGCAGGGGGTTGATTTGAAAGAATGGCGGAGGAAGCACAACACCGGTGTTATACTGTCAATGGCCACTTGGCGTAGTGGGACCGTCATCGATGCTTTTAGGGACGGAAGTCTTAGCAAGCAGTGATGACCACAGGTTTGCAGTTTTTAATTAGTCCTACGTCATATTTATGAGCTACCCATAAGGCTGCTGGAACAGAAGTGAGCTCAGGGGAAATAGAGGATCAGTCAGAAATGCAAAGTGTGTGTGTCGGAAAATGTGTTGTTTCCATCCATGACATGAACAGATCTGAGCGCAGGTGTGGAAAATGCAAATGGCTGTTTAAAAAAGCCTGTCGACAGCGAGCACATAACAGTTTGATGTGGTTTAGGCTCCCAATCTGTCAAGGGTCTCTCCATTGGTCTGCTGATGTGTGGGAAAGGGGTGCTGCTGAGAGAAACAGAAACAGCATTACCATTAGTACAGGGGCGCCTCCCCACCCTGAAATAACCTCCCCCCACCCTCAAAAAGTGTGAAACAAAAAAATATATATATATCAATATTATTATTATTATTGTAATTTTTGTTATTTTTCCCATGCACACCATATTTTATATATATATATATATATATGTGTAACTATGTTAGTATTCTAGGAATCTGTTTAACTTGTTTTCTCCTGCCTGATAGTATTATTTATTCCTTCCACGTGTGAATAATATATATATATTGTACAACTGAGCCACAAGTATAATTGTTTTTTTAGCCCAAGATAAATGTTTAAAACATGTTCTTATTAAATGTCTGAGTTGAGGAATCTTTGTGGGATTATTTTGACAAACATTTCTTGAAGGATTTTGTTAGTAATTCAAGCCATTGCGATCAACTGAATTTAGAGTAAAATGGAGAGAGTGCATGATGGATTCATTTTTACTTTTATTTAAAGTCTATGGTCCCATCTAGTGGTTGGATAGGTAACTCAACAGAAAAATATTGTTTGGAGGGAACAAGTAAAGAATGGAATATGTAGCGTTTCGCCCTGACAACAGCTCATAAACTACCTGAGATACTAGAATGTGTAGAACCCTTTGACCCCACTGCACTGTTCCATGGACACACCACCAGTCAACATCAAACCACAAATACTGTTCACATGGGTGGTAAACTGGTATTCTCGTAACTTCTGTTCATGTGAAAGCTAAAGAAGCGTAAATACAAGAAAGTCAAGACCAATCGCATTTAAACCCTTTATACTGTCAATTGATATACTTTTACTGTTGTACAATCCATTCAATGTTTCTTCTCTTTATGCATAAACAATACATCCACTACATTCCTCGATAAATTATGTGCAACATACCGTATTTTCGCAACTATACGGCGCACTGGATTATAAGGCGCATTGGAGCTGGAATTACAGCGGCTGCTGGCACCAGACTTTCCCTCAAATGGATCCTCGTTAACCAGTATGGATCAACCCATTGATCCATATATCTGGCGCTCCGGATTATAAGGCGTACTGTCGTTTTTTGAAAAAAAAAAAAGGTTTTAAGTGCACTTTATAGTCGCGAAAATACGGTAAACTAATTACGGCCCTCACTACGACTAGTCGGAGAGGATATATTGTATATCAAGTAATTATTCTTTTCTCTAAGGAATTTTCCCTTTTTGAATAATATTCAAAAAGTGTGAAATAAAAATAAATATATATATATACAGTATATTATTATTATTAAACTTTTTGTTAATTTTTCCACACACACCATTTTATAATATAGATTATACTGCGTGTGGACTCATTATACCGCTTGAGACTGAGAGGAGCGCCTCACCCCTTTACGACATTCCTTTATCGCTCTCCCCCTTGATCTCTTATCTTGCCAGGCCTCATTCACATCGTGTCCATTACTTTTATTTCTGACAAAGCTAGTTGAATAGTTGAATTGCAAGTTTGCACAATTTCTCTTCATTTTCTGCATTATAAGACGGCTTTTATGACTAGAAAGTTGAATTTCTTGGCATCTGCTGTACATTGAAAAATATGTATTTGTTAATAAATATGCCATTGGGCTAACATTGACTTTACCTCAGAATTGTTTGTTGGGGGGAGGGGGTTTATTGTACAATGACGGTAAATTCACAGTAAATGGAAGCTTCATCTGCATTACTTTTACAGTAAGTTACTGGACAATGACTTCCACAGTATACATTGGAAATTTACAGTAAATCATTGTCAACTTGTGCATTACATTCACAGTACACACTGTAAAAGTACAGGGCCTTGTTGTAATGATGTACAGCAAAAGATTGTAATTCTCCAGTAATGTACTGTAATATCAGAGTAATTGCTTTGCTATTGAAGCTGTGAAGTTACAGTATACCGTTGTGCTTTTACAACAATGCATTTTAATATCACAGATATAAAATTATAGTACATTTCTGTGAGTATATTTCACAGTATATTGCTGTAATCCTACAGGTGGGATATGTGGTGATGTGGTGCAGCCAAAACCACATGGAGCTCAATACTCTGACGACAGTGGAGATGGTTGTAGATTTTAGGAGAGAACGCAGTCCCACCTTCCCACTTTAGCCTGATTGTAATAGTGCTTAGCAGGTTTCCCATGCATTTGTCTTGCAGGCTGAATCTCTCAGCAGATTATGATGTCACGGTGGAGTGGGAGAATCAGCCCTTTATCAGGAACCGGTCAGGATTAAGTGCACGTAGGTAATGCTCTGGAGTGAATGCTCAGGAGCAGTGGAGTCGAGTTCATGCAGTCCTGTTGGTTTCTCCTCTGTGGACCTTGCAGGAAAGGAAATAGTGGATTCTAACTGTCTAAAGATGAGAAACGACAAAGAGACAATCAGTGGCTTGTTTTTCCTCCTTTGGTAAGCTAAAGAATCTGCAGCTGGTTGTCAAGCAAGAACTTGTGAACATTAGTGTTTGTAGAACCTGAGAGGATTTTGCTTTATGTCGAGGTACACTCACACTAGAGAATGTTTTACTAATACTAATATTGTTTTTTTCCTACTAATTGTTTTACCCATAAGAGCCAGTAAGCAAGATGAAGGTGAAAAGGACCATGCTGGGCATGGTTGTCTTCTTTCTTCTCTCTGTGGTCATGACTTGCTGCTTCATTTGGCAGTATCGAATGCCAAAGCTGAACACAGGTAACGTCTGTCAGAACAACCCAGACTAACTCCTCCACTAATTTTGGGCCTGCACCTCCTGAGCATCTTAGGTGTAATTGCTGGTTTGCACAACGCTCGAAATAGTAGCAGCAGGATTGGCAGCTGCGTTCAAGCTGAACTCCTGCTGAGAGGTGAGGAGCAAAAGTGGAGCTGAGCAATGCCTGATGTTTCTGAAGACCCGGCCTTCAGTGGCTCGTGTGTTGTGTGTGAACTTCACAATTTGTCACATAATAACAACCGTCATCTTTATTTCCTAGTACTGCTGACAATGAAAACAGTTTCTCATATTTACAGCACTTGATATTAAACTGCATGATGATTTACAGCCAGAGTGCACAAGCTGATTTTTATTGTATCAGAAACCTGTGTTCCTTCCTGGCTACTAACAACCTGTGGTCCTTTCAAAGACTGCAAAGTGTTAGATAACATACTGTATTAAAGCAATAAGGTGCGAGAGGCTGTACTTTATCGTCCAATAATGTAACAGTTCGGGGGTGTAGTTAGGCGACCTTCGAACAGTTACCTTATTGAAGATAAAGTAGTGCCTCAAGTACCTCATTGCTTTTATAATATGGTTACCAGCGAAATTATAAATAGTAAGTAAATAGCTGCCTTCCAGCAAAAATATTTGTATCACATTTCATCAGTCTAGAGACAAATCGTCCCCCTACGTGCATGTAAACAGCATTTGGTCCTCACCATCTCATTCACTCACATCACTCATGACGTCCATCTTAATTGCCGTATTATAATAGTTATATGTATGGATAGTAGTGTTGGGAAACAACTCACATTTTTTATTGTGATTCATTTAATTAAAATTCAATTATATTTCAAAAGTAGTGTATTTTATTTAAAAACACTCTAAACAAGTCAAGTACTTTTTAGCAGCGGAATTCCCTTTTGCATTAGAAGTTTAAATCTCAACTTAAATGTAATAAAATAAAAAAATAAAATGAACGTAATCAAATATAACCAAAGCTATTTGCCACTGCCAGAACATTAACGTTTCATTTCTGAACAGGTACCTGCATAAATGTGTGTCTTTTATGGGGGAGCAGCATTAAGAGTCTATTAATAATCTATCAATCAAGAAAATATCAGTCAATAATGTATGTTCAGTAGCAGTAACCAGTTGTAAATCACACAAGATAGAACAAGAACAATAGGCCGCATTAAGGTCGTTTTTCAATTGTAAATTGTAAAGCTTGGCTCTCAGATCTGATCACAGATGAGTTTTTCCCACAGAAGAGGTTGGAAAACAAGAGGCAGTAGAGGAGATGTGCCCCCTCTTCCCTGAGCCTGTGCCTCTGGCACATCCCATCACATCGCTGAAAGTGGCCTTAGAAGGGGTGATCTCCTTTTAATCACATTTTTCTTCATCATATTGAAAGGTTTTATGCTGATACTATTCTGGGTATTCTTGTAGTTTCCTTACAGATTTCTCTCCTTACTCTTTAGATAGATCTACTCCTGAGGTCAAGCATTCAAACCACTAAGCTGCCAGCAATATCAGCAATTGTGGTTTTGAATGACTCTGTTTTGTGGAACGGGAACTTTGGCAAGAAGAACATAAGTGACCCCTCCTCCACTGCACCCAATGAGTACACAGTGTACAGGTGAGATTTAGAGCTGATGTGAAAGGGATTCACATAAAATATAACAGAGGTGTGAAAAAAGGGAAATGGTGATTTGTCTACATTTTCAATGAATAACAATGATAGCCATGCAACTCCATCTCAACAATTATCATTACCACATGATGGGAGTCATGCAGTCTAATTCTTGTTACTGGATTGCAGGTGATCTGAGGTTTAGGTTTGGATTAAACCTCCTGTATTCAGTAAGCTCCTTACAGGATCAATGAGACTAAACCACACAATAAATGAAATGCAATGTCATGTCATGTAAAATGCTTGAATTTGGGTTTGTGCGGCAGCAGCGGGGATACTATTTATTATTAGACCAGAACATTTAATCAATGTTAATATAGATGTGTAACACTCACTTTAATCACTGTGTTTGCAGAATTGCAAGCCTCTCTAAAATATTCCCCACACTGATGCTGTACAAACTGTGGGAGGACGGCCTGGTGGACTCTCTCGACGACCCTTTGGACAAATACGCAGAAAACTTTACCATCAAGGACCCTCTTTGGAAAGGTGGGGGGGCAGTATCCTCATCAGTCAGGACCCTCAGGAGCCACTCTCCTGGACTCACCCTCCGCAGGATGGCTGGCCAGCTCTCTGGTAACCACATTTTGATTTGTCATGGTGACCATTTTTCATAAGCAACATTAAAACTGCAGCCAATTTAAATGAAAATACTTTTTGGAAACCTGTCAATGTCACTATATCCTCATAGTAATGCACTGCTACCCAGTGAGTCAAAGTCAAAGTCAAAGTGTCCCTGAGCAACACACCTAACCCTGAATTGCTCCCTGGGCTAAAACACCACGTGTTAAAAATGCAATATAAGTAGCTTTTGATAAAAGCATCAGCTAAATAACGTTGTATTCTTGTAACTATGATTACTTACTGGCTACCTGTGTGAAACAAGTTCATGTAGTCTCTCAGCTCCAACTCCAGACTCATATCTTGCGGTTGCTAATGGTCTGTAAATAATGAGCACATGTGTATTCCACATCCTTTAAACATCATTTCACTACAGTAAAATATCTCAGCAGCAGTATCTGAAGGAAACTGGTCTTAGCATAGTGTGTTTTTGTAAAGGACAAGCACCTTAGCCAACATGGGAGAAAGAGAAGCTATATACGTTGAGCTGTGTCCGGATATAGAGTTAATCAGCTCGGTGCACTAAGCATGAAAAGGGGGATTAACAGAGGGGATTCTGTCTATCAGCAACAGTTATTCAAATGAATCTGTAACAAAGTGTGTCGTTATTCATCTAATCAAGAACATCACATATATTTTACACTCAAAGGGATTATCTAATTTAAGAGCAAATTCACGAAACGGTACCATGATGACGTAGTTCACAGATTATTCTGCCCGTTTTACGTACTGAGGTTTTCATATTTCACAGGTTTACCCAGAAGATTACGCTCAACTAATCTTCTTTGGAGTGGAGACACAGAAGCAGCCCTCAACTTGTTACAGGATGATGTTCTTGTGGCTGATCCAGGTACCAAGTAAGACTATATCTTCTTCCTATTTTGCTCTACTTTGGACTACAGACTTTCTGTCAACTTCTATATTCTGAAAAGAAGAAGCGGGTTTATATATATATATATAGAAAGCGTGTCAAAATCTCTGATATGAATTTCTCTTTTTCCTCAGATGCCACTACAGTAATGTTGCTTTTTCCTTATTGGCCAATATCCTGGCCAAGAGGGTGACCGGCTCAGACTTTGAGAGTTGGGTGTCCGACAACGTTCTCGAGCGGCTCAGCATGGAGGACACTGGTTTCAACTTAAATCCTGCCATTCAGAGGCAGATGGCTGTGGGTGTGTACAGCAATGGCCAGCCCGCTCCCCTTTACAACCTTGGCTGGTACCGACCTGCAGGCCAGATGTATTCCACAGCAGCGGATATGGCTAAGCTCATGACAGCTCTACTGGGTGGATATGGCGGGATCCTGCTCCGCCAGGACACCTTGAACACCATGCTGACCCCGCTCTTCCGATGCCACAGCGGCTACTTTGCCAACTCCACCGGCACACCTTGGGAGATCAACGAGCAGTTTGGCTACGATGTGGTGAGGAAGGATGGAGACCTGGATGGTTATGCTGCCACCCTTTCCTTGGTGCCACGGCTCAAACTAGGACTGGTGGTCCTGATGGCTGGGGTTCGGCCTGCGGACCAGGACCTCGTGAGCCAGGCATACAGCTATCTCATCCCTGCAATGGAAAGCGCTTTCAGAAACGCTCGACGAACTCTCAGACCGCCCCCCAACCCAGTTCCATATGTGGGTTTTTTCACGTACAGGAATATGACCTTCTATGAGATTACGGTGGATTCAGATGCAGTGCTGGTCATGCAGCAGTTTGGACCGCAGGTGGACTCGAGTGTCCCCTCCAAGTACCGAACGATTCGGCTGGATTACCTACAGGACAGGGTGTTCAGGGTGGTGTTTGAGAGCCCATACCCTTGCAAGCTGAAGGTTAACAGCGCTTCTGTCTCCCTGGAGGCACAGGACAAACAGCTCTTCAACTTTTACCCATTTAACAAGAAGGGTGTGTCGCCAGGGTTTGATTCCCCAGGACTCAACACTTACAAGGTCACTAGGATTGCTGGTCGTCCATACTTCACTTCATAAAGAAAGGAACGACCGCGTGATGGAGGGTGTCATCAAGGACAAATGCCGTTGGAAGCATGATGTGGTAAAAGATTGGTGGTTTCAAGTGTTGTGTCACTTGCTTCGGGTAATATGGTTAATCTGAAATAGTATAAAGAGAAGTGTCCACATTCATCTTCAAACAAGCACAAGCCAAGCAATACTAAAGACAGCTGTACGTGGTTGCTCATTGGACGATGTGAAAAGTATTCCCCTTCAAGTGCCTACAGTGTGAACTAGAAAGAGACAAAGCACAAATGATTGAAATGTGAAGTGGTCAAATTTTTCAAGATTTATATTCACCATGTAAGTGCGTCAAAGTAATAAAGAGATAAATAAAGAGGTTACAAAAATGCTAAATAAAACTTTTCATAGAAATGTTTGTTGAGGATAGACCTCCCTTTGATGTAGTATTCACAAAAGATGTTTAATAAAAGGTTTATATTGCATACTTAAATTTCTACTGTACCATTGGGATAGTGAACGTTATAAACAGTCCCTCATTAGCAGTAAAAATGTAAATGATAATTTGTTGTTATGGGTACAGTTGGAAAATCTGCAATAAGATCATGTCATGGGCAGCAGAGGTCTTCAGATCGCAGAACGTCTGTTCCCTCTTGTCATGATGACCTCCATGTACCATGTACGTCATGTCAGCTGATAGAAGTCGTCTGTGCTTAGAATCTCTGGATGACGTCCTCATGACTTCTGGAGCAAAACTATACGTCTTTGGGAAAAGAACATTCAGAGGTGCACAAAGCCCTCCTGCTTCATCATCTTAATCATCCAAATATATTCCCACTCCAAAGATAAAGGACCTCTGAGTAGCCTTGACGCATGAAGTGTATGTGAGCAATTCTGTCTCCATGTTCGCAACTATGAATAAATATCCCGTTTTATGATTTTAAACCGGTGTTGAGTAGAATTTCTCTAACAGAATTGCACAGGGAGTCTAGGACTCAAAGTGCTCCTTCCTAGTCCATTGTAGAAGTAGTTTGGTTGGTTGTGAGCCAGGAGCCTCTTGGGCCGCTGTTTTCGTCGTTATGGGAACCAAAGCGTTCAGTCTCTAGTCGGTTAAGGAAAAGTTTGAAATCCTTGTAACGTTTAAGGAGCAGTTGTTCTGTCTTAAAACTTAAACCTTCTCAGTTGGAGAAACAGATGCAGTTTTACACTCCTGTCGGGGTCTAACAGCAGAACCAAACCTTTTTACCTTTGACCCGGCCGGAGGTGAGGAGTCAAAGGATTCAACAGCCTTAAGTTTAAAAATTATAAAAGTATTTAATAACTAACAGAAGCTCACCTCTTTCAATCCTGGGGGGTGTCCCCTGTGCTGCTGTCGTATGTGATTGGCTGCACATTCAAACCCGGCTCCTCCCACGTTGACCTCATCAATTCCTCTTACGAGGTCTGCTCGAAACCTTGGTTTCAATCACTATGATTGACAATGACCTTGATTATCTGATTGTATTGGAATGGACATTCTGGGAAGTCAAACCTGAAGCTTGTGTTTTTGCACAATTAATTAGTAATTAGTACAGCTATCTGCTGTTGGTTGGTGCCATGTTGCCACGATGCGATGGGTCAAACATCTCTACATAAAGTCTAAGTCTTTTCTCTTTTGCCAATCAGAAGTTAACATGTTGTGACCTTTTATCTAAACCACAGTGGTCTTTTCATCTATTTAAGTGCTCAGCACATTCATCACTTTTCAAAAGGCTTCCCATATCTTCCCAGGTCATTTTCACATGTTTTGCTGATGCTTAACCGCATCTTTCTTATATATGAATATGTATGTATTCTTTTATTTTTGAGTCTTATTAAACCACGAATACTATCGCAAACCGTTATTATTTGAGTACTGAATGTTCACGGCTAACAGAACAAACAGTTGGATACTTTGTTAATTTAGTTTTTTTCACAAACTTTGGTTAACATCAAAACCTCAGTCAACTTTACCACTCAAAGCGTGTAAAAGGAAAGCTACAACAAATCTCATTTTAACAGAAAAACAACCTTTAATGTTCCACAAAAAGTTTCACATGGATTTCACAACTTTGACTGTCAAACCTTCTGGTTTGCTAGAAAAATGATGTTAGAAAATATTACTCAACACCAGTGTCATCAATCATTAGACCCTCAACTGAATCCCCCCCCGTGACCTCAGTCCCTCCAGGTTCTGCTTCTTATGGACATCAATGTACCAACACACATTTATAACAAATACAGAACAATGTTAATGTTAATGGCAGCTCGTCTGTAAAAAGTCACTTAAATGTTTAACTTTCCCACTTTAAGACTAATGTATTACTGAGGCTGTGATGGTTTGATAGATTATAGTTTATACTTCATATTATGAACAGAAACGGATCAAAGTGAGTTATGAACCTGAAATGTCACTTTACTAAGACTCACTTGCAGCCTCCTTTCCAGCCGACATGCCGGCTCTTTAGAATCTGAGATCTTTGCCAGAATATTTATTACTGGGTTTTACGTGTTTCATCCACAGAATGAATTGTCATACAAGCTGGAATGTTGACACAGAGGTATTTAATGCAATATTATATGATATTACCACGCTTCAACAGGATAACTGGCCAGTAGTGTAGAGTAAGTGTCTCCATGTGGGGAGTTCTGTGACCACAAACTACCAATGACAGGTGACTTTGTAGTTGATGTCAATTCATTCTCAGAAATAATTGTCACACCATTGACAGTGTTTCACCACTTATGGTATCAATGACATATATAGTCTCAGCAGAAACACTAACTATATATAATTATAGATATTTGTAAGAACATGAAACTAAGGACATCGGAAATGTGGACAGTAGAGAGCAGAATGAGTGCTGCCTCATCACATCTTCTGGATCATGATCTGGAATTTACCTGCAGAGATGTAAAGAACAGAGGGAGTGAAACGTTAGTCCATACTTTATCCTTATTCAGAACAACTACTTTTATTTATTCTTTTGCTTATAATATTGTTTCCCCTCAACTAAAAGAGCAGGTGGATCCAGATATTTCAGAAGTGTCCTGCATCAACTTGGACTAGTAGAGTCCTCTGATTGAAGGACGATCTACCACTGAGCCCAATAATGACAGAGAGGCAGTTTCTCGGATTGGATGATGAACAAGTGTCTTACAAGCAGGCATGACGGACACCTCCGCAGTCACAATACTCTTCACTCCCAGGTTGGACAGAGCTCCTCGCACCAGACCACAAGTGAAGGCCAGATACTGCAGAGAGACAAACGGTGGGATGTGACACCTCAGCAGCACAAGAACACCTGCTTAATGTGGACTTTAACGTGTGCTTTAACGTGTGTGTACAGTAAACTGTTATAACGCAAAATAGGACCTAAAGAGAGCACAAACTTGCGTGTTTTAATTTGGGACGGTAATGTTTAAGCTGCATCGTGTAAAGAAGGAGACAGGATTTCAGACAGGACAGTGATCCACAGTACACAACGTTACAAGAAGGAGCCGAGGTGGGACGTCCTGGAGGAAACAAAGGGCGCACCTTTGGGGCCTGTTCCAGGTACTGCTTTCCAGCAGACAGCTGACTCAGTAATCGGAACTTGTTGTCCTGGAGGACATAGATGCCCTGAAACACACATTCGGGATGTAAATAACGCTGTGTATATAAATCGTATTTTCTTCCGCTAAAAGGTGTATTATTTTTAAGTGAGGCTGTCTGTTATGTTAAAGGCAAGCTACAGTCTGAGCTAGTGTCCCTACACAGAGGTCACCTGGTGGTTGGTCCGAAGGTTGTCAATCTGCTTCTTGAACACGCAGGTCCAGAAGTCTTTGCAGACAAACTTCATGATGTCCAGCTCGTCTTTGAACCGTGCAGTGTCTTTTGTAAGTCTGAAGAAAAAGAAAAGTACAGAAGCTTGGCACGATGACCTCTTTAGAGAAAGAGCTGGTCACTAGGTGCAGCAGAACCCAGACAGCGAGACACTGGATCCATCAATCCACAGGTTTATGCACACACACACACACACACACACACACACACACACACACGGTTTATGGGTCGGTAAGTGGGTCATAGCTCTGCTTACCGCTCCATCAGCCCATGGCCCACTCTGAAGCCCATGTTCTCCAACTTGGCGATATTTCGGCCATTGTCCTGTAGAAAGGACACAGAAGAGAGGGACAAGCCCGCTACCGGTGTTACATGGATCCATTTTGAATATGTTGTGAATGTGTGACGAAGTGGCCGACAGGAGCGCAGCTGCTGCTGCTGTTAAAGAGACCAAGCACGGACCCGTAGGGACACCAGTTGGCTCATAAACCAGTTGGGGTGTAACACCGGCCACTGGCTGACCGGATGGGAGACAGCAGCTTACCGTCTCTCCGTTTTCCGCGGACTTGTAAATGTACTGAAGGACTTCGTTATGTAAAAACTGGAAAGGAGCTTCGTCGGCCATTGTTCCTATTGTGCACGGCCCGGTTCTATCCGCCGTTGGTTCACCGTGTCATCACACCGGGACCGGTACCACGGCACCCCGGGGACACACTGGGCAGGGACTGTAAAAAGCGATCCGTCGCTTTCTGCTGCTTCCTGTTTGATCGCCTGGTGACAGAGTGGATTCGTTCCGCACGACTACCGCCACCTGCCGGCGGGGAGGTGCAACTGCTGTGCCCTAAAAAACATTACGCTCAGGAATAGGAATATTCATTTATTTTGTTCTGACGTTAGTTTTTGTAATGAAAAAAAACATAATCGTTTTAATTATTATGTAATACACATCAGAGGGCTATCCATGTGCTTTGTTACCAAGAACACAGAGCTTGTTTTATATGCAACTACATATTTTAGTAAATGTACTTAAGTTGACTTAGGGTTAGGGTCAAGGTCAGGTTTATCAACTATCTACTACTACTACTACTACAAAAGCCCCAAACTGTATTTTATACATACAATACATACTGTATTTTGATGTATTGAACACCAACTTAATAATAATAACTCGGATCATGAGAATATACAAACAGAACAATGTGCTGTTTGTATATTCGTTTTGGAGACGTTCTCCTTCACTCAATCAAAGTCAAACTTTGCAGAGAGAATGTCCACAAATGGAGCTGTGAGTTTGGAAAGCTTCAAATCCATCATTCCAAAGGGGTAAACATCCTGAAAGTTTTTATTTCTGCCGTGTTTCATTTACTCTAGACCCCAGGTTTTACCAGGTTAAGACTTTAGAATATCACTTAGCTGATGGCTCTAGTACATTGGTATAACAGTTTGTTATAAACCGCGCTTAATACACACCAATATATGTTATAGAATATATCACCATTCATGTCATTGAATATATGGTAATGAAATGCACCTACCCTTAAACCTTTCATATGGGTGATTGTGGGAGAGGAAAAAGGTGAGTTAAGAGAATAAATTAACTATTTTCAATTTTTTTTTGTGAAAATCGAGATTATAGATCTAAAACTAAGAAACATGAATGAATGATGATGATTAAAATCAGACTGAACACACAAATGTTGCATTATTTATTTTTAGAACACTTCTTTCAGAATTTAAATTCAGTGAAACATTACTCCTGTCATGTATTTGTACAAAACATCTGGATGTAACAAACACCACAGAATTGTTGGCATTTAAAAGATGTATTAAAACAAAAAACATAATTTTAACAGTTGTTCATGCAGTTCTGTACACCTGCATGAAGGGGATCCCGCTCCCGGACTCAAGGAACCGCTCAGTGGTTCTAGCTGCTGATGTTCAGGGGTCCTCTGGACAGTACCGGGGGTAGGAGGTGATCCACTTAACAGGACAGTCCCTGAAAACCACCAAACACACTCATTGAGACACACACACACACACACAGTGGGCTGGCTAATTGTGCGATTAGCTATTGTTTTTGTTTCCTTCAATGGGCAGAAATTTGACGCTAGATTAATCTTCTTCTTTTCAACGTGTGCCTTTTCTTCCTCGCATCTTCCTTCAACAAACTCTTCTTCTTCCCTTCTTTGACTTTCTTAACTCTTCCTCGGTTTTGTGGATGTTTGAAATGTTCTGGTGCCTTCCCTTACCTTGGCACCACCTCTCAGTACTGCCGGGCCTAATGTCTCCTGAATAGATTGTGAATGGAGAGAGTTTGCCATTGGGAGTGTTGTGAGGTTGTATACCTGTGGTACTTCTGTCCCTTCCTCCTCTGGTACTCTGTTTCATCCACCGTCCACACGGCTCCCTTTCCTCCCTCCACTCGCACAAAACACTTGTGCAGGCTGAGGTTGTGCCGCACTGCATTCTGGGTAGAACAGGACGTTGTATTGTCAATAGATGGAGACTCTTTTGTTGTCATCACTAAACACACGACTGAATGTGGCTTATAACAGGGAAGCTAAATGAAGTTGATTTAACCCTTCAGCTTCCTGTCAGGTTTCTCATGATGCTGAATTCAAGTCACAGTTACTCTGAAACCTGCAGCTGTACTATTGTTCTCATGACTTCTGAAAGCTGATATATGTGAGTGAGTCAGAGAAAAGGCTTCATCAGTAGATGTACTGTTAATATGTAACTTTCTATGTAGGTAGATCATAGCTCAAGCCCATTCTTCAACCCTACAGTTGTGACTCATCGGACCAATTAACCTGAGGAACAGCCAGCAATGAACACTATGTGCAAAACCGCATATTCATATCATCCTCTTTTGGTCTTGCAGTCCCCCACGATGCAATCAGGTCACATTATGACACCGTTAGCCCGGGTCAGGCAGTGAAACTACTCATTTCAGTTGAAAGATAATGGTTTGACAGAACAGTGCAGATGCATGTTAGTGTACATTTAGCAAGTGATATTTCATCATTGCATAAGGTATCAGACATGACTGTAACCTCAGCAGTAATAGTAATAGCAGAAGAGTACAGTACCTTCCAGGTAGCAGTGTTGTGTCTGAAGTAGAAGAACATGGTGGTGAACCAGTTGTAAATCTCATTCAGAGTGCGCTGCTTGTCTACAGACTCCAGGATGGACTGCAGACAGTTAGACACAATAAGACACACGCTTGGACGACATGTGACAAGGATGTAGAGATCAGAGTGGCAGATCATCACTAGTTCATACACACACACACAGGGTTTTTTCATTTGGAAAAAACATGTTTCTAATAAACAAAACTTAAGTTAACGTCAGCATGTAGATGTTTTACACAAGGGAGAAGTAATGATAAACGGACTGTCCTTGTATCTCTCTCTTCTAGTCTTCTGACCTCTCAAAGCTATGGAAGTAAATCTGTGTCATCGGGTAGAACCACACTGATGGCATGAAGAAGAGTTAAAGCCCCGTTATTATTGGACATGGCTACAATCTGAAGCCCAAGGTGTTTTGGGTGCTCGCTCCTTTTGATTGACACACGCTCCTGATCTTGAATCTAGAATCGATTGCTCTTCCTTAGTGTCCCGCATGTTGGGGTCTCACGGCTGAATTTTTTGGGCTGAATATTGTAACAATTTTTTTTTTGCGATTGAATTTTTTGCAGTATTTCAATGTTGAAAAACATTAAGATACATAATTTCAATGCATAAATATTCAGTGCTAGAAATTCAATCACCTTTTAGATAACTAGATAACACCAGATTCTAGTGTGTAGAATCTGATGTTACAGGGTTAGGGTTAGGGTTCCCTAACCCTCTCAAAGATGATCTTGAATGTCTAGTGACTAGACCTTCAAGATCATCTTTGAGAGGTTAATCCCTCCATGTATATAAAGATGTAATGAAGATGTCACCATGACAAACGTTTGCTCTCTGAAATCCCCTGTAAATGCCAAAGCACATTGCTCGTAATGAAGACAAGCGAGAACAGAATATCTCATAACTCACCCATCTTATCAGGTAGGCGTAGGTGTATGGAGGCCTGATGTTGCTGTATTTGTAACATTCAATACTGGGGACCAAATCTGTACAACAACAATGAGGGTTAGTCATCAATACAGGTCATCAAACCAATGTGATTAAGCTTCCGATTTTAGGAATCAGGAAAAGTTTATTTCCATCATATGTCAGACATTCATGGAATTTGACTTGGCGGTTGGTGCATGAGCTGATCTTCTGAGGTACCTGAATTACATTACAATAAACAATATATTGAGTTTGAGTTTATAGATTGAGTTGATAAATTATAATGCATTGATGAGTTCTATAGGTACAGATTGAATTAGATTAAAACTGTATAATAGATTAATAGTTTTATTAGTTAATGTAACTCTCAATTCACGTCATTGCTATAAAAAGAAGTAATATAGAACAGTGATCAGAAATACAATAGCTAAAATGATGATTTTAACAATTACATTTTAATATTATAATTATATATATATCTATAAGTTGTTATTTTACAGCAAGTTTTTCAGCTATTGGAAGTTATGTACTTTATCCTGTTAAATCCATTAGGACAAAGTGAAGTTGACAGGTACATACAAACAGAGGACCTTATGGACTATATTGGGTTATCTTGTGTGGTCAAGATATTTATTGCTAACATCTATTGTATGTTATTATCTTGCCAAGGTGAAAAAAATATATCTCCTGGGGACTGCAGATTCATAGAAAGAACTATTTCATACAAATATAGAATTTTGACTTTATTTAAATATGTCTTTGTTAAATACTAATTACATTTCATAGATTAGATACATTACATTACATAGATACATTTCTTCAGTGCTTAGATGTGTGTTACCTGGGAGAATGTGTGCGGGAGCAGCAGCCATGCTGTAGCCATGCTGGGAAAACTCCTGCAGATGTTTGATGCCCCATTGTTGCACTCTGTCTCCATCCGTTACCTGAGGCTGGGGCAGGAACAGAGGAAGACTGTACGGCCACTCAGAAGCTGCCTTCAGCACGGAATCATCCAGGTGGACATGAACACTTTGATTTGCTTTCTTTCCACAATGTTCAGAGTTTTAATAAATATTCCAGACTTCTTAAAACTCTTGAAGCAAATTAAGCTAAATTAACAGTTAAAGCCTAGAGCAATTGGAACCAACATACCAGATCAGTGTGTTTGTGTTCAGATAGGTGCAGATGAAGTTGCATCGCAATGAGTTTCTGTTTTTCCAGGATGAGCTGAAAGGATACAACATGAGGTGAGGTAAGCCACGACGTAGTACAGGTGATCTAGTGTACACACTACAACCGCTACACAGTCATGATGTGGTTGTAGACCTTCTAGGTTTGTTTAGTTCCCACCTGACTTTCCATGCACTGAACAATATCTTGCTGGACCTTCCACTGCGCAATGCTTTTGTCCCCATGACTGTGTTCAGAATGGAGATGCCTAGAACACAAAATAGGCAAAGGTTAGTGGTCCAATGTTTGTGGGAAGCACACTTGTTTTTATCTATTAGTGTCCAGTACTGATACAGATCTGATGTTGTGTTGAAGTCACCTGCACGTTTTGGGCTGTGGGAGGAAGTCGGAGTAACCTATGCACGCAGCGCTAATCACCACACCCCCGTTCCGTCCTCCATCCATTTGTGTGTCTTCCTACCTTAACCAGAAGCTAGATGTAGCCCTGACCCTAACCAGTCCCCTCTGACCTAAGTAATATTCAATTTAACTTATGGAGGTACACATTATCTATGAAACAAAACTGTAATCACCACACAGGGCAGCAATGTAGGCAAAAGGATTTAGACGTCTTTAGCAAACTGACACCTACACAATGTTAATTAAGTGTTATGTCATGTCATTGTTAATCGCTCATACGGTCGTGGTGGCCACGGTTCCGGTAGGGGCCCCAGGGCCCCTTCTCTTTCCCTGGCCCCAATGACCTTAACTGGCTCCTTTCAACGCAAAGGAACAGCGGCTCTCCTCCCAGCTCCTCACGGATGGCTGAGTATCTCAAAGGGAGACGCCTTTTGGCCACTTGTACCTGCGACCTAGTTCTTTTGGTCATGACCGTAGGGGAGGTTGGGAATGAAGATTGACCGGTAGATTGAGAGCTGCAGTAACCATCCCCACTGCTCCGAGTCCCCGCCCAAACTCATACTCCGTATTCCCATCACTCGTGAACAAGACACTTGTACTCCTTCACTTGGTGCTTTGTGCAGTTGAATGAAGCCAAGCCTCGCACAAACATTGAAATGGAAAATGGACTGAACTTGTATATCTACTCAATGCGCTAACATTAACATTAAATGTAATCATTCACCCATTCATAGAGTGATGACAGGAGCTACTATACACAGTGCCAATGTTGGGGTAGTTTTGCCCAAAGCCACATTGACATGGACACATACTGAACTCTGGATAGAACCGGTGATCCTCTGATTGAAGGTGGGCCCTGCTCTCTACTGAGCCACAGTCGCCAAATAGAAGTGCTGACCTACTGTAGTTCTATTAAAACTCAACGAGTGTCTCCTGACCACACGGCATCTGAAAAGTTATTTTTTCTTGTGTCCTTGGTGAATGGTTCTGCAGGAATTCTTACTGTGGGTAAGATGGAGCAGCATATGTAGATTTACTCTACACAGAAATAATATCGGTGCCACCTGGAACTAAAAATGGTTCTTCGGAGTGATGCCATAAAAGAACCATTTTTGGTTCCACAACCCACAACCTTTGAGACTAACAAACCATTTCCTTAAAAGGTTCTTTGAAGAAGCCACAGAGGGGCCTCAAAGAACCTTCAAATAATGGTCCTTTAAAGCACCATTTCTGGTTCTTCATGGACCCAAATTACCCTTTCCAAATGGTTCTTTAGCTAAAAATGGTTCTTTCAAGAAATAAATGGTTCATCAAAGCAATATATGGTTCATCGAGTTACCGATCTTGTGAAATGGGAAAAAAGTACATTTACAAAGGATAACAATGGAATTGGCCAAACTTTTTTA
Organism: Pungitius pungitius; assembly: GCF_949316345.1. Taxonomy (NCBI): domain Eukaryota; kingdom Metazoa; phylum Chordata; class Actinopteri; order Perciformes; family Gasterosteidae; genus Pungitius; species Pungitius pungitius. The sequence goes on from NC_084900.1 coordinate 35,367,164, forward strand.
TTTGAGGATCTTTTAAAACATCTAAATTCACAGCAATGATGGCAAAATGACCAGGATAAAAAAAAACAGAAATGTTTGGAGCATTTGCCACTCTGCACATCTGTAGGTACCCATGTGTTCATCTTCAGGATAAAGGCCTCCCAAAAATCAGCTGACAAGGGTATGCAAGATTAAAAACACAACAGAGCGCCAACAAACAAATGAAAGTTGCTCCCCACACTACTTTAAATAATGTGTATGTACTTAAAGATGCACATCATTTATATAGTCATAAAATGCGGCTCATATTAGCTGCCTTCAGTTCATAACCAGACAGAAGACGACTCCAGGGTGGATCCGCCCTGGACCCGATTTGGATCCGTGGAAGGCATGTTTTCCCCAATTCAAATACTGCAGGCACATAACAGGGAGCCTAAATGTATTTATTTATCTGTTCATTTATTTGATTTGTTCCGTTTATAATTCCATACTTTCTTTTTAAATCTTATTTTAACTTCCCATTTTAGGTTATTACTTGGAAGAGAAAGGATAACAAAATATACATATATATGTTTAGCAACACATGGGTCTACAGTAGGAAGAGGCAATTACTATAAAGAGAAAGCCAAAGCCGGTGTGAGTAAATGCAGAAATGTTTTTCATTATTTTCTTTATGGGTTCATTTACCTTAATAAAAACAGCATCCGTAATTTAGTGTTATTTTACATTTCTTTGGGTAATCTGACGACAGTGAGAATTAAAATCTTCTTAATGAAAGCGGTCCAATCACTAGTCACACAGTGGCCTCTTCCACGTACTTTATCACCAGCAGGAGGAACACCTTCTACAAGCCAGCAAGTCAATCATTTGCTGTTTGATACCATTTTACTTTTTTTAAACATTCTATTCTGTAACAGATATAATAGAACTGTTTTTTATCTATTTGAGATTTTAAAGGACATGACACAAATCACATGGGGCTTTGAACTGATAACTGATATTTAATGAAAACAATTAGAAGTCACCCAGAGGTCTGAGGTAGTCTTCAAGCTTACAAATTGGCTTCTTCCTCTTTTGGCTTTAAGCCGGGTCTGCTACAGTATTGGTATCTTAAATAAATCCCACAGGTTAACATTACATATACATTCACACGTAATCTACTGGGCTGACAATAGAACATTAGCTAACTAGTGTTAGCTTAACTAACATTACCAAGCAGCGCAAAACAGCATATTAACATTAGTTAACTTAAGCATTCCGCTAACGCTCAAGTTGCCGTTAGAAAACGATGTAATCTGATATGAACAGTTTCAAAAACCTGAGGATTATTAAAACTAAAAGTCTAACATTACCTTGAACTTCTACATTAATGTTAATGTTAACGTTATAAGCGGCATCCACAAAACGATGGAAATATGACGCTTCCAGCCAAGCTACAGGCACCAATAATGTGTGTATACTAACATTAGCTTAGCATTAACATTAGCTATCAGACACTCAATACACACAATAAGATGACAAGAACTAAGCAATATGTTCCTGTAATAACCAACAGCTTCCATCACTTACCTTAACCCGAGTTACTGGTTTGTAAAGACGTTGGTCAGTCGAAATGGACGACTTTCTAGGTGGAAGTTGGCGAGGCGGACAGATGGTGGAGATTGATGGTTTATGTTGTCATTCATGACTTTCCCCTTAGAATTTTCTAGAAAACAGCCTTTATTAGAGCAAGAGGCTGTTCAGTGCCCAAGTACCGAAGCAGTCAGAGCAAGGAGGCATTGTTTTTCTGATATATATTATTTATGGGGAAAAGAGGTGCTCAAGCAAATGTAAATTCTTCTAAATGTATCAAATGTATTTATATATATAAATAAATATATTTTATTTATATGTGTCGGTGTGTGTGTATAAACTGGCAGCTAACTAGCTAACACAGATCATAGCATGGAGGTATTTTTATTCTCATCCATTCAACAACTCAAGCATGAATTAAGAACCCTTTCATTTCCCAAAGAACCATATGAAAAGCATGTAGAACCATCTAATGGTTCTTTAGAAGGTGATGGCTCTTTGCAGAACCACACTGCTTTCTAAAGAACCATACCAGGTGTACAGCAGGTGACTTACTTTAAGAAGGAAGGGAAATCTTCAAACATCACATCACAGCCCGGCCAGCGACAGAAGCCACTGACAAACAGGGCGCTGGTCTCCTCAGGGATGCTGGCGGGAACAGAAATGTCTTAGTGATATAACATACTAGTGCTGTAACAGTAAGTACGTGTACAGCCTAAGAGTGTTTGTAGAGTGAAAAATGTTCATCACTTTCAGATATTTCACTTCAGGGAAGATCTTTAGTCTACCCTTCCTCTCTAAGAACCTTGAGAAATCACTCACAAATCAGTTGTGTGACCTTCTACATAACAATGTTTTTTTTGAGAATTCTCTGTCAGTATTTAAAGTGTACCATAGCACAAGCAGCGCTAGATGAAATGACAAATATTATTCTACGTGAACTACTTGTTCACGCGTTGCATGAGATTACTGCAATTATTTAGGCTCTAAAGCCTCCAGTTGATTCAGAATGCTGCAGCACGTGTATTAAAAAGAACTAAGAACCATCTTATAATATAATACCGTGTTGCCCTACTAGAGAGCTGCCTCCCATGCTGGGTTACTTGTTGCTCTTGAGTCTTCAAAAATAGGATGGAAGCCACAGCCTTCAGTTATCAAGCTCTTATTATACTTCTATCATTGAGTCCATTGCATTATTCTTAATTTGGTGTAAATGTGAGAAAGTCACCCATGATGAAGCCTTCCCCGGGTGGAGCTCTGCTTTAGGTCGTCTCTCCTCAAGGGGAGGAGGAGATGGCTTTGCTTTGAAGAGGAGCCGATGTGTGGGGAAGACAATTGGGGTAGACGGACAGCATCGGCCTCCTCCTTGCAAATTGAGACAGCGGCAATATTTTCTGGATGTTCTAGGGGTAGAAAGCATCGAGGTGGGCTTTTGATCTGTTGTTAATACATATAAGAACAATACTGCCACTGTCAATGCTGAGTGTAGTCCTACAATCTGTAGTAAATAGTCTTATTCAGGTTTGCATACCGTGTGGTTGTCTGGAAGCTGTTTGGGTAACCCGGCGCAGCACTGATGGTCTCTGCAGCTTCTGCCTTAGGCCTTCCATACTGAAACTCAGGAAGGAGAAACACCAATATCAACACGTGTATGATGTGAAAATAATTAAAAAGTACTTGATTGTGCAAATCATGCTACAACATGAATGTATAATTTATAAGCTCCCTTCACTAAATTGATCAGAGGTGGCTGATTGTCAGTGAGATTACATAATTAACATTATCCACACCCCTTGGACCTGTTATGCTTAGGCAGCTCAGAAAAAAAGTCTAAATAATCCATAATAAACCCAACCTCAGTTAGGTATTGTAAGTAGACCTACTACCTTTCTAGAGAAAATGGAAATGGAGGAGAGAAGCTTGCTTTAAGCAATACATTTCAGAGCCAATTTCACTATGAAAATCGAGAGGCCGTAGAATGAAATATCATAGTCTCCTTGTTTGGACCATGTTTACTTGTTGGCGGTTTAATGGGGGTTTTACCTCAAAACACTTCATTTCTTTAATGTTACAAATGGCATAAATCTCCCCAAAGTTTTTGAAATAATAATCAAGACAAACAATTTGATCAGTATTCATATAACTGAAGAGTTCCATGTTGAGTAGAAAAATGAAGAATGTAGTGTCCAAAGATTTATACGAAAGAAATGAAAATAGAATGTTTAGGTCATTGCCATTTCTAGTCATTTAGTGGCTGTATTGAAGTACTAACAACCAAAGGTAAGCTGAAAATAAAAGGTTAAGTTTCAGCCTTAATGACATCTTCCCGTATCCCACTGATCTATCTGGCTTTTCTGTGATAATATAATAATAATGAGATATGTAATACTAAATCTTCATTTTGGGGCGTTTTTGGAAATAGGCCTTTGTGAAAGATGAAGGGTGACTTAGAAAGCTCAGGATTTGTAGTTTGAAATAATGCTAACCATGCCATTGTAGACTCACCATGAGGTTATCCTGGATCTTCTTCTATTGTTTCTGGACAACTTTGTTGTGAAAATACTTTCTGATAACACATACTTTGGACCACATACATGGCTTTACAGATATGTGGGCCTGTTCATTTTACAACAATCAACAAAATCATCCTTTAAAACTTTGATATTTTCTGCCTAATGCAAAGACTTGATTGGTTGAGTGGTATCACATGGGATGGTTTAACTCGAATGCAATTGGTCTATGCTTTAAGCCACTATGGTAAAGACTAACAAAGCTAAGAAAAGTCAAAAAGTCAAAAAGTGCTATGTCATGTAGCTTCTGGTCCGAGTCTGGATGGGACGGCTTCTCGGTCTGGATCCGCCAGTTAGTGACCTCTGATTTAGATGATGCTGGTATACCCATGATAGAAAAGTGAAACAACTCTAACTACTTTGCCTGGAATAAAATCACTAGCAGCCTATTAAATTAACATCATATAAAACATGAAGGTTCATAAAAAGTCACATTTAAGTTGGACCATAACCCTGGAAGGTATCAGGTGGGTTTACAGGGTTTTGTGCAGGCCACAAGCTTGTGGTCGGCTGCCCCTTTCAACCACTTTTTCAAAAAGTTTGATCCCTTTGCGTAGACTAAACCCTCAGCGACAGCTTCCTAAGCTACTCCGACGCCAAAATGGGTGGAGCATAAAATGATCCTCCAAAGTGAGGTTTGGCTGAAAAAAATGCTTGGTGGTTATTTTGGGTGTGGTTTTGGCTAGGTTTCTCTGAGAGAAATTATACCTAAATCTGTGTCTTCAGCGTTATCTCGGCTAGCTCTTAAGTGTGCCATTTCTTATGTTATTTTACATATAATGTTTGTCATTTTCCAGATTTTTGTATTAATTGTTAAAAAACAAAAAATATCATGACAAATATTGAGTTATTTTCCATAAAATTATGATTCTTCAGAGTGTATGTTAATCACTCGTCTAGCGGGCCGATCCATTGAATTGCCATCCCTCTAATGTCTTCATTTTGTCTAATTGTGTGTGTGACTCCAAATAAAATGCCATGGGAGGCACCACTCTTGTTTCCCGTACCTCTTTTTAGATTGAAAGTATAGATAAATATCTAAATGATGAAAATAATGTGCGACCTCCAGCCAATCAGCATCTAGAAGCTGAACAGATTAAGAGTCTTCAGTGGTTCTAAATATTTCCTGTACCACGGCCTTCTGATCGAAAGACTGTGGTTGTACACAGGTGTCGATGCAACACAAAACACACAGACACACGCAGGCAGAGGCACTGATAGCATCACCACAGAAGTCTACAGGATGAGTGGGAGATGACGCTACCCCACTTTCTGCAGCACAGCTGCAACCACTGGGACTTGTGTTTGTCTACAATGCCTGGATGCTATTTCCAAGTCAGATAGCATCTATCCTCAAGTAGTACTTTGCTACAGTCCCACTAAAACCACAATCAGTCTTCTTACACCTCTGTTTGTGTGTGCACATTGAACAGATACAGCATGTTAATACTTGGTGAGCTTGGTGTATTCCTGTTTCCAGTAGTTATGCTAAGCTAGGTTAGCCACTGCCTTCTGTAACAGTCACACTGCAGTGAACCTTTCCCACACATTTTCTGTTAGTCGAGTTGGTTCACTTTTTCAGTCATTTTTACTTTCTAGTGGTACTGCCTTTAAATTGTTCCAGCACCTTCAAAACTAGACAAGATACCTTCTGCTTCATCTTCTTTATTCTCAAAGAATGAGGAAATGTAACCCTCAGAAGCTCATGACAGATCTCCTGGAAGCATACAATTCCTTTTGCCATTGTTTACATTCATGTAAAGTTCTTTCAGCTATCGGACTGTGACATCACAGAGTTTTCTTTGAGGCTGTAGTGAAGCGTGCATTTATGCAATAAACCAAACGGCACCACCATTGGTGTGAAGGCACACCCACAGAAACAGAAATTCAGTAGAAAGCGAGCACACTTAGTTTGTGGCTTTTCACTGCCATCTCTCATTCTGGCTTTCCTCTCGACTTAACCTCCCCGAGAAGAAGCATTTAGTCACTACACACACTACACACTCAAAGGGATTGGATGTGATGGATGATATTTTGTCAGTCCTTTTGTGAGTCAACATCCGCCAGCCACAAATGTGTTTGATTACGTTTTAGTTTGGATATTGAAATCAGCCACATTACAGTGTGGAAAGTTGCATATGCCTCATACTGCAACTACTATGATGTGTCTGTTTATTACTCACAGGCTCCTGTATTTCAAATCCCACACCTTAATCACATGTACTAGTGTACTAGACTCTCTTCTTCAGGTCTTTGATCTGATTAGCTCAATCTAGTGTTATGTACATTTGCCTCTAATAGTTGTGCTCGTACCGTCTACATATCAAACAAATTAGTTTTTCCATTTATGTTCATATAACTTACTAAAAGTTAGCAAGAAAAAGACACGTATAACCTATATTTATTCACCCGTCACAGGATACACGATTAGCATTGAAATAAGAATAAATGAGGACATTTTAATGTCAGTTATAAGATGGAGCTTGTAGCCTGTAAACATATCTATGTTTTTTGGTTTTGGCTTATCTGAATTTGTCCATTTTTATTGTAGCTATATGTTCTTAATGTAAACAAAAGTACAATGGAGTATTTAAAGTGATCTTATATGAAATACCGAAAGGAATATGTTTTTCTAAATGTAAAATTCAAAATTGCTTTTGAGGAAAATTAACACATTAAAACAGAACGTTTTTATTTAAATTGAACCTGTCTCCATCTTGATGAATGAATCAAAAAGTGAAATGCAGAATATCCTTCCTTTATTCATCACAATATGTGACAATATGTGTCCTTGTCTTTCAGCCCCCTTGAACCTTCTGAAATGACAGGAGGAAGAGGGAAAAGACGTAGGCCTTCACAGAGTGTCATTGTCACGACAACTTTGGTTCTCTCTAAATAGCGCTGATATCGCCATCGATACGTCGGGGTAGTCATACCTTCAGAGAAACATGAATACTACGTTGGAGACGTTGTGATCAGCAACATCTACTATCAGCCTCTGTTAGATTTGCTGTAGCGGATTGTATTTTCAAAAGAAACATGTCCTTTAAGTTCTCCACCACCATTTGACATGAAATTCCTGTGTATGTTCAGCGCCATTCACGAGGTCGACAAAAGAAGAATTTCACTCAAGTTCACTGGACCCTTTGGCCTTCGGAAGTAGAAGCAGAAGACAATTGGACTTTATGGAAACATAGCACATGGACCTGAAGATGTATTAAATTAATTTCATGTTTAAGTATAGTTTAAATATTTGAAAAACATCTAAGGCTTCAGAAGGAGTGTCTGGAACCAAGCGCTTCCCGCACTCAGATAGTCAACTCCCCCCCACTCCATGACAGAACCGATATGCTATGATTCTGAGACTCACATAAGAACAGAAATACAAACTTACACTTAGGCCTCTAACAAAACTGAGGATTGGATTTTTATTTTAACAGAGAAGTTAAAATAAAAAAGTTATCTTTACAAAGTCTTTCTGCTTGAAATTGATGTGTTTTTATATATTTCAATGCTTCCCAATAATTCTCATCACCAGTTTAGACAAAGCTGAAAAGCTTTTTCCCTTTCAATTGATGAACTCATCTCAGAGACGTGATGCTCCATATTGACCGGTAGTAGAAGAGCTTTGCGTCTGGCAGAAAGGAGACTTTAGTCACTACACACACCAAGGGATTTGATGTGAAGCATGATATTTTGTCAGTATATCTGTGAGTCAACATCTGCCAGCCACAAATGTGTTATATAACAAGTAATAGGTTTTTGGTTTGGATACCAAGTGATCTCACATAATGTGATGAAGCTGCGTCCGATTACTGTTTCCTGCATTCGCTACAATTCAACGTAGAGCTCCAGAGCCACAATCAAATGTGACCGTAGCACACAATGCTTGGGACATTTTGTACAGATTTCATTGCTCTGAGCATGTAGTTTATTCTGAATCTATTTTTGAATGAAGCGCTCATGAATTTGTGCTTTGAAATATTTGGACTGTTCCAACTGCACACAGACTACATTGTGTGTTTGCTCTCACTGAACATATTTACTAATCCTACACGTGTAACAATCCCCGCAAAATTATCTCAAGTTTTGGAATAAAACTGTAAGATTTGTGCTTACCGTATCACCTCCGTACAGAACCTCCTCTTTGCCTCAGAGATACTCAGAAATGCTTCAGAGGGGGCGTTATTCCACAGGAAATATGGTTTTTGTCAACTCAAACTTTCAGAAAAAGTATATCAGAGGGCCCGTTTCTGAAGAGGACTGAACGGCGGTGTGATTTAGGTACTATAAAAGCCATGAAAAGAAGAGTTGTACTTCACAATAATCATATATGATTTTTTTAAGAAAGTTTGAAATGAATTAGAAGTTTTAGGTTCGCTCTTTGAAGGAAGAACTTTGGCATCATCTTACTACCTTAGAAAGGGCTGTTTCTGGCTGTTGGTGTGAGTAATGACACAAGCAGAGAGGTATGTACTCACCTGGTAACAGCCTCAGAGGAAGAGGGCACATAAAGGCGCCAGACTCCTCAGTATTTATACCCCACAGGAAAAGGAGGAAAGCTAAAGGCCAGCTAATCACAACACCGCCACACAAACCTTTTCACTCTGACACCCTAAAAAAATAGGTTTCCTGGAAAGTGAGCAGATTTTTTCATTTTAGCGAAAAGAACGAACCAGCCGTGTGTGGTTTTTTTATAGCCGGCCTTTTTACACGTTTAAATGTGCCTCCATCCTAAATACATGAATCCTGAATGATTTTTCTGCCTTTCCAGATCTTTTTTGAAGACATTCCATTTACTGATATAACACACACTTGTTGCTCTTTATTGTCCAATGGGGTTTCTTGGAAGCATAAATGAAAGAAAACATGTATTTGAAATAAAAAAGCAAATGTTCAAGCTGGTATCCTGGATGTTCAGATGTTATCTTCCTAAACTTATATGTATTAAAATAGGCTTTTTTTCAGTGTTCCATCCTTTTACTGTTCAAGATCAGTGAGGTTTAAAGGAAAAGCTTTTTGATGTAGGTTTAAAATAGGGACATTTTGGGGATATGTAATTGCCCTCCTGTAATGGTAGGTAGCCTGATGTAAATGTCCTCGCTGCCTCTTCTGAGCACTCTCATTTGCATTCATCCGAGTTTTTTTTATCTACTTCTGGAGCTTAAGGGGCTTTTATTTTCTTCTCAGATTGCCTAACATTTAACGTGAGATCAGTAAAGTGTTTCCAGTGTATCCAGTAAATACAGAAGTATGTACCGAGCCCCTCAGAGCGCCTGAAGAGCCTCAGCACACATTTTGACCTGTCACAGCCGGAAATGCACAGATGTCACTAATAACATCCGCAATGGCTCCGTTCTATTTAAGGGTCCCATTCGGCTCTGATAGTGTAATACTGAGCAGCACGAACAATACCAAATAGTGTATTTGGTTCTGATGAACTGTCACACAAGATGCGTGGTGATGCCTTTGTGTTTTCAGGATACCGTGCATCGTGTTCGGCCAATAATGGCTGAGTGAATTGTGTTAACAGTGTTGGAAATGCTTGCACCTCAGTGTATGATGATGAGGTAAAAATCTTGCTGACGGGGTTCTGGGAGAAATGCTTGTACAATGTAAAAGATAACCCTTCCTGATTCAGAGTGAGAAGTGAGAATCATATTTTGTCGATATGCCGATGATTCAGTCCTTCCCTAACGAAGGAGGCGAGGGCTTACTCAGCGAATGCAGTAGTGAGTGTTTGTTTCACATTCTGTTCTTAAATTGTAGAATTCGGATTTTAAAAGAACAGCTTTCTTATTCCATCTGTGGTTTAGATGGTAAAAAAATGTACTCATGATGTGGCTCAAGAGCGTTAGCATAAAAAGTATTGACTTACCACAGAACTACTCTGCTCTGATCTATTCTATCTCTACCAAAGGCAGAAGAGTCTTTTGAAATGTTATCACAACTCAACGTGTTAGATCGTAGGTTGGCAAACATACAACATCACTGAATCACTTTATATCTACACTTAGGGGACAGTTTATTAGCTCTGTTTAACTAAAACTAATGCAGTCTACCTCAGCCGCCCTGCAAAATGTTCAGTTTGTGTTGAAACTGTTAAAGAGAGCTGTTGTTTATTAACCTTCATGACCTCTATGGAGGCTGTAGTTTGTGTTGCTGTTAAATTACATTGGGTAAAAGCATTTTGTCCTGGCCATTAAAATCAGTTAGTCTCTTGTGATATGCTGCTTCGCAACTATGGCAGGACCATTCTTTTTTCAATGGAGTCCTAGTGCAATGAAATCACATAATGAAATGTAGTGCTAGACAATTAAGTAACTTAAACTGATTACAATAGCAAATTCATGTTTGTTTGATCTGATCACTTTGCCCTAAAGTTTTTATAAAAATACTTTTGGTGATTTCATATATACTTGTTATTCATTAAATTACTAGAAAACATTTTATTTTGTGATATATTGTTATCGAGATAGGAAAAAACACAAATTGAACAATTTGAAGAACATTTTCAATCCCAATTCAATTAATTTTGTCTAGCCTGAAATCACAAATTTACTGTACATAACCCCAGATGGTACATATCGGCACAGGGAATTTAAAGAAACCTTAGGTAGAACAGCAGAGTAGGATCCCTCTGCCAAGATGACCAGTGTCAATGTATACTAAATTATTCAAATATTGAGAATTGCAAGCAGAACTATTACTCTTATAGAAGGTTTACAAAGATGACAAAAGACGTATTGGTGTGAGCAATATTAATGTGACTGTACCTGAGCCAGCCCTAACTAAAAACCTGAGCCAGCATTAACTGTAAATCTGAGCCAGCATTAACTGTAAATCTGAGCCAGCATTAACTGTAAACCTGAGCCAGCATTAACTGTAAATCTGAGCCAGCATTAACTGTAAATCTGAGCCAGCATTAACTGTAAACCTGAGCCAGCATTAACTGTAAATCTGAGCCAGCATTAACTGTAAATCTGAGCCAGCATTAAATGTAAACCTGAGCCAGCATTAACTGTAAATCTGAGCCAGCATTAACTGTAAACCTGAGCCAGCATTAACTGTAAATCTGAGCCAGCATTAACTGTAAATCTGAGCCAGCATTAACTGTAAATCTGAGCCAGCATTAAATGTAAACCTGAGCCAGCATTAACTGTAAAGCTGAGCCAGCATTTAATGTAAACCTGAGCCAGCATTAACTGTAAAGCTGAGCCAGCCCTAACTATGAGCATTATCTATGAGGGAAAGCTTGGTCTCAAAGAGGTGTGTCTGCCCCCCAGACTGAAAGTGGAAGCTGGTTCCACAAGAGTGCTCACTCCTCTCTGGGCCATGATGGGCATATTGGTTGTTTTGGTTGTAGTGTACTGTACATGGCCCTAGGTTCTTATTCAAAATTTCTATCTGAATTCTCAAAGAATAAAACATTTAAAAGTCTTTCTACAGAACTCTCTCTCGTTTAAAAACTTTTGAATTCCTACTACCGGAATCTGCTGCTCTTGGCAAGGGTTTCTACAGTCAATGCTTAACTGCGCTGTAATAAGTTCAGTATCATGGCTCAAGATATCAGAGTACACCTGTGAAAACTTAAGTCTGTGTTGCCCAATATTGAAATTTGGCCACAAGACTTCAACGTGAGCAAGACACAATCATACCCTAAATCAAGTGGAAAGTGGAAAGACTCAAATCTGTTTTATATTTCTCTTTGGGTTATTTCAACCATGTTGTCAGACACTAGTAACACGATTATGTTAATGGAGAACACAAGCATTTTTTCTGTCTAGCTCACTAGTAACTTTCTACTAAGACCATCTGACAACTTTTTAATCCGTTAATTGTTTTTCTTAAATGAAAATACGAAGCGTAGCCGCTAAACCGGAAGTACGTCGATTTTCACAGTAAGAATCGACGCAACAGTCTGTAATGACAGCGGTTACCAGGGTAACAAGAGGAGAAAAGTTGATTAACGGATATAAATGAATAACCCTGGTCTGACGGCATGTGTTAGCAGCAGCAGGTGACTACACTCGCTGCTCTTGGCTCTGATATTTATTGTCACGTGTCGTTTTGCTTCAGTGAGCGGAGACAGTTTAAGGAGATCAGAGTAAACGGTCCGCCACTGGAGTGCATACGTCCCGACGTCAGCGACGCCACCCCCCCGTCAGCCGTTCACACCGATCGTCAGTGTCCCGCGTTCGGTCCAAGTCGGCAGTATGTGGCCCGAACCTGTGTTTGATACCCCTGGTCTAGCTGGTGCAATTTAACTTTATTTTTATTTTTAATTGTATCTCTATTTCTTGACTTACTAACCCATAGCATATATTTAGTTATTTTTTTATCTTATTCCAGCACTATTTGTCTGTTGTCCATTATTGTACTGTCTGCCGCCATGCACCAACCGCCAAGTCAAATTCCATGTATGTCAGACATATGATGGCAAAAAACGATTCCTGATTCCTGACATTGAAATTGTAAATCACGTCAACACAAAAAACATGGGAAAACATGAAAAAACAGGATCCAGGTTGAAAACTACTAAAGTTACCCTTTAAGACTTGTAAATGCTGGGAAAGATTTCCACGATAATTTAATCTGATCTAATCCTTCATTGTCGACTGAATAGGGTTTTAGTTCTGTAACTCCATAGTGATTTATTGTTGGATATAATATCATTGTACTTTTCCGATTCAAGCAATTTTAGCGACTAATGGCGATGATCAAACGCTTTGTGCACATGGCTTGTCTCCAACACAAATCATCTCTTTATCACTTTGTCTTTACCGTTCTTCAGTCACCTGGGCTGAACCTCAAACTACGGAATGATGAAGAAAGATCAACCCACAGTTTGGGTTGTGTATGTGTTCTTTCACATACACATAATGAAGCGGAAACTAACGCTTTTCAGTTTTAGAATGTGGGTTATTTAGTAAATTGACTTTTATTTTGAAGACTATGGGCTTGACCTACTACGTATGAAAAGTCCTCTGAGATTAATTTGGCGCTATGTAAATAAATTAAAATTGAATTCGATCATCATGTTGCCACATTATTTAATTATATAAATAGATTCATGATTTTGGAATATGCTTTTCCATTTATGACAGGAAATGCCTGTCCATAATATCTGTGTTGGATTACCAGGAACAGTTTAGGTAACAAATCCATGTAATTATGTTACGACCAGTTAATTGTTACACCTCCTCCCCTGCACACCAACAGTCCTCTTTTTGGATGCTGTCACTTGCTTGATGCTGTTTAGTCAAATACTCGGATACTTGTGTGTCTTGTCCTACTTTAATCAGGTCTCAAAATCTAGATCTCAACGAAATGACCTGATCAAATGAAGGTAATCATAAACATCCAAGTTGAAGTAAAGAGTAGTTCTCTTTAAAATCCTTATAATTATCTGACTTGACTTTATTAAAGTAATAAAGGCACAATGTCCACAGATTACAGTAATTAACTTCAAAGGACACATAATACAGTATTACTACGAGACTAGTACTATACAGTAAGTAAGTATAGTAAGTATGGTATAGTAACTGAACCTTGATATTTATATTATTATGTTTTAAATGTATTAATGTGTTCTCTGCATTTTTAAACTCATTTCGGCCATTGATTAAACAAAGACTACCTTTACATTAATAGAAATGTCCTCAAAAATGGAAAAGAACATTACGTATTCTTTTGTGATTCGAAAGCACCAATTTGGGCTCTTTAATTCCAGTTGATAAAACATTTGCTTTAGATGAGATGCTATTCAATAACAAATGTCTCGATTTGATTTGAAAGTCAAGACCTCAGTCGTTTTCAGTATCAACAACCTCAAATGGTAAGAGGAAGCATTAAGAGCAGCCAGCGGGGGGAAGCCCGTTAACATGCTGGATGACATTCTAACGGCTGTAAACAGCTTGCTCTGAGGTTGTTTTTGGTGTTGTCAAAGGTCATCTCAGCAGAACACAACAGAGGAACAGCGGAAGCCTGAGTTCTTTATAACCCCAATTCTTTGTTATTATTAAGCTCGTCAGGCAACCTGTTTTTAAGGGACATACTCACATGGTCTCTGTACTTTTTTTACCTGTTTTTTGTGAGTACAAAGTTTTGCAAATATGGCTACGGATGAAATGAAATGAAATCATGCACGTAAAGGTGAAGGTCCCAGTTCCTCACCCTGCATTTTCCGACTGCTTAGACAGTCAAAGCAAAAGTTTAAATATGCAAAACTTGAGATTGAAATAAATTCTTCCCTTTGAACACGAAATGAATCACATGCTTGGTTCTCAGAATACCCACACCTCATATTTGCACACGGTTGACGCATATTACCAAATTTACATTTAACTGAAGTATCGCATCATGTGTCTATCTGACAGTAATAATAAGGTCCTCATCTCTGCTATTAATTTAATTATAACACATGATAACAACACTCAAGACAAAAGAAAATCTTATCATGTGTCCTTTACATCAGGTCAGAGATTTACCTTCACGTAAAAAAATGTTGGATTTACTTAGTTATTGCACACAACTGTGTATTATCATTGTAAATAAATATATGTGAATCTCACTTAATCATCTTACTTTAGATGGACATTATTTTGATACTGAAATTCAATTCAATTCAATTCAATTCATTTTATTTTGTATAGCCCAAAATCGCAAATTACAAATTAGCCTCAGAGGGCTTTACAGTCTGTACACATGCAACATCCTCTGTCCCCAAACCCTCACATCGGCACAGGAAAAACTCCCCAAAATATGAAAAAACCCTTCAATGGGGAAAAAAGGGAAGAAACCTTAGTGAGAACGTCAGAGGAGGATCCCTCTCCCGGGATGGACAGACTGCAATGGATGTCATGTGTACAGGCGACGTGAAATGTATAACCACATTCGTTGAACTTAATATAATTCAGTTCAATTTACTTAACGAATTATTGATGTGTAAGGTTTTTTTTTTGTTCTGATAAATGAATCAAATAAATACAATTTAAGTTGGTAAAAAACCTTTATTATACTAAAGTCTGGAAGCAGTAGTGGGACTATTACAAATTAAGTCAGCTTTGTATGATATGTATGTGTATACACACACAGATACACACACACACACACATTCACAAAACTGAACATGTACAAATAAAGAAATCTATGAATATCTATGTATAATATATAATCTATATCTAATTGTCCTCTTTTGACTCCACATGTTAATCAGGCAAAAAGATAACGTCCTTGGTCTAGTTGTGCTGACTGATACCTGGACATGAAAGACCAGCTGTTTCTGCAAGGCGAGACATTACATCTCTGTAATCTCTTGTTATAGACCAGAAGTGGATAAAAAAAACATGATTGATGGTCTGCTCCCGGGATCCAATGCCACCGACGATAGATATCCAGAATGTACGAATCAAGCAATAAAAGCGATAAAATGTTAACTCTATCAAATGCAACTTAAACACTACCAAAATCATCAAACATGGTTAATTATAAACTGCTCAACCTGGAGGTTATGCTATTGAAACTGCATAACTTTTATTTAAAAAATAGATTAATAGATTAAGCCAAACAGGGCTACGCAGCCATGTGCCTCATCTATCGGTTCTTGCAGCACTGTGCATCCTTTAACGATGATGCCAACATCCTCAAGTGTATCTGTTGCTTCTGCTTCCTCATGTAGATGCCCAAAACCACTTCCTCTATTTCTCCGACTGCAGCAAAATCTACATCCTTAAAATGGCAGAAACAGTATTAATCAGGTTATGCACAAAGATTGCTATTAGCAACTTCTTGCTTGTGACACAAAACTCCATTGTGTGTAGAAACAAGCTTTAAAAACAGTTGCCATGCCATGCTCGTTCATAGTATATGTTGTTGTTTTGCCAGATCCCTATCTTGTCTTTATTTTTTCCCTCCCCCCTTCTCGCCTTGTTTCATTGGAGTGATTTTGAGTTTGGGATTTTGAGTTTTCTTTTTAAAGTTGGACTGTTAAAGTCTTTTTTTTGTTTCCTCGAAACTCCGCAACTGCGTCCTCCTTTCCTGCCCTCTCACCCGTCGCTTTCTCTGCATTGGTTACATTCTTATTTCTACAGTTTAATAGTTTTCTGACATATGCGTTTGTTAATGAATAAAAATCATTTTTAAGTGCTAAGGTACTGTTGATTTCCCACATTTAGGTTGGCTCAAAAAAGGAAACTATTCTAATTAATTTTAACAATATTTCTATTCTATACTTTTTTATTACAAGATATGATTTCTATGATTGTAAAAAAAAGCAGACTCACACCAAATTTTGTCAAAGCAGTGCTGCTGGTTGGTGTGTTGGTGATGAAGCTGAATCCAAATAGTGTGAGCAAAGAGTGTGCCGGACCCATTTGTTCATTCCAGGAGCAGAGGAGTTGTGGTATTTGTCAATGCTCAGCCTCCAGCAAAGCAGACAGCTGTTGATGCAAAAAAATCCTACCACACAAAAGTACCAGCAACTGGCAGGGAGGAGGGCAGGGATCCAGGCCATACTGTGAGGTTTTTCCATGTCATCACTACTGCCATATGTTCCTGTGGTCTGTGTTACATCCGGCCCTGTGTGCTGCAGACACTGATCTGAGTACCCTGCGTGATGGCCATTAAAATACATGCAACACCACTGCAGCTGGCACGCAGCACAACATTCATTATAATCATATTAATCAGGACTGTGTGGGTATTGCTTGTTGACTATTCTATATTTCTAGGGGGCTTAAATAGATTTATTTTTAGATTCATTTTTTTGTAGAACACAAAATCTCAAATTTGCCTCTGAGGGCTTTAACTTTAAATTAAAGGCTTTTTTAGACACCTTTATTTACTAAATTTAGATACCAAGGTAATTCAAATTTCTGAATATAAGGCAGAAACGGTATTAAAACAAAGCGGTGGTGATGCATGAATATGTGACAGTTACAGTGTTTTTTTCTACGTATTAGTATCATATGAAATACATCTATATCTATATCATCTATTAACTAAAACTAAATTATGTAAACAATTTGCTATTACTGTCCAAATGTGTTGGGGTTGTAAGGGTGGGGAGGGTCTGCCCACATCCCCCGAAAGCTTCGGGCCGCCCCTGACCATCAAACGGGATTAAAATCACTGGCAGCAGCAGCAGCAGACGACTGGATGCTGCGTTCATTCTCGACGCCTCCCCAGCATCGAACAAAGCCGCCAGTGACACCGACAGGGCTGGCGTCCCCCCGCGGGCTCATCCCTAAACCTCTCCCGCCTGTCCCGCTGACGGGCTGCGGGACAGGCGAGCACTGGGCTCGGTGTCATCCCGCAGCCCGCTCGGGCTCTCTGGCCTTACCGCGTTAGCAGCTAAAGGATCCCAGGCACGACAAACGTGAGGTTTCTCTCGGCTCCGAAGGAACGATGCGAACGGAGGAGCGCCGGCGGATCGAAGACGAGCCGGAGATGCTCCACAAAGAGGAGATGGGTAATGCTGCTGTAGGAAAACACCTCGCCACTGAATGGTGAACAAGCTCCAGTCTGCGCTACCGCGAGCAGCGGGATCTACTGGTTACCGGGCGAGCTCCTGGGGGGCAGCGGCACAAGACATGACATGCACAAGAAAAAAGAGGAAACGCAATCTGGGCTTCTTTAAAAGCTTTGTTTTTTAGAGGAAGTCTGCAACAGGCTTCCAAAAGCACCGTTTGCAGAGATTTGGAGCACTGAGCCTGTTGCCAACACCTCGCAGGGGGGCTCTTGCCTCGCTTCTATGGGAAGGACCGGGTGGATCGCTTGAGCTCACATTAAATGAGGACTGCAACAGCCGGTAAGCAGCACAACATGACTACCATTTTGTGTCCGGGTCATTGGTCTACAGAATAGCATGCTGACTGCCTCTGCATCCCTGCATGCCACTCGCTCTGACTGAGTCCAGATCGCAGCCTCCTGTAGGCCCTGCTGCCTTTTGTCTGCCTGGACAGGGTGACCACTGGGCATCACGCTGGGCCCTTCCTCATGGCTGCTGCATACAGCAGGATGCAGTGGTCAGTGTGGCACATGAGAAATGATGCAGGTCCCCCCCCCCCCCCCCCCCCCAGCTAAAGGGCCTCACTCAGCACTGGGGACAACCAAGGGATTTAATAGCTTGGTGTGATGTGCCACCTGGAGAAGACAGCACAGCGCCACCTCCTGAAGGGATGCTGTGTGTGTCTATTGTTTTAAGCCACTCAAACATCTTAATGCAGGACTGCAGCAGCTACGGCTCCCCAGTTCTCATTCGACCTGTAGGCTCTGTATCAAGAGGCCTGATGCTGCGTCCCGCTGTCACAGACCAACTCTGTCAACATTTCATCCAGTGAGCTTTGTCGCCTCCTCCCCCCGATAACAAGCCAGAGGTATTGCTGTTGCTACCCAGTTCCTGACAGTAACTCTGCCCTCTGCCGCCAACCAACTTCCAGCTTCGCAAAGCCCCTCCTTCAAGACACACAGTCCCTCTCACAGCCCTCTGTGCTCCCAGCCTGTGGAGCGCTGGGGACTGCAACCGGATTCAAAAGGTTGACCAAAATGTAATTTAGGAATTGGTCATTTCACTGTTTTCCCTTCATACTCAGCTTGTCCTTTAATGATGCGCCAAGGGAAATCTAATATTTAGCTTTTTTCAAATCCATTTTTCTCAGAGGCTCCACTAATCCTCAAGAAGAGCAGATATGAAATATTCTTTGATTATACGGACATGACCAATCAAAGGGTTTAATTAAGTTACGTTTGTTGGCGTCTGGTGCCCCACCTTAATATAATGTAAGGGGAAACCCTGCATACTATTCAATTACATTTATTTTATATAGCCCAAAATCCCAAAGTGGCCCCAGAACGCTTTTCCATCTGTACACGTACGACTTCCTGATTCTGGAGTTGATGGCGTAGCCCGACAGGTCAACACTGTCCGCAGCACTGAAAGGACCATTACCTGTGAGCATGGCCATGTTCAGAGCCATTGAGGGGCAATTAAAGGCTCCAAATCATATAATGCACACTTGACCATATAGCTGTAGTGTGTCCTGAGCAAGGTGTTCTTGATTTTTTTTTCACATCTCACATATATGTTGAGGGTTTGAAGTGCTGTAAAAGTATCCTCAGCTTTCCGAAAAATAAGAGTCCAGGCGTGCTCAGCGCGTCACTCGATGTGAAGGCCTTTGTAGATAAATTCCTTCCATTTAGTCGGTCATGTGTAGAACCATTAGATTAAAACAGGTTCCTATATAGGCTTGCTCTAAATCCGGCGCATACTGACTTGGCCCCTACGACGTTAACTGGGTGAAGTAGTAGCCCCTTGGACAGCTGTGCCAACCAATCACGGTTCCTGCTGCAGCCCCGTGTTTAGACTCCAAAGCCCCAATGTAACCCTTTACTGCACAACGGAAAATCCAGCTTTATCTGCTGCTTTGGCAATTGTACGTTTACTTACCAACCTCTGTTAGAGTGCAGCACCGTAGAAGCTTTCTAACGGTTTCATGGGGAGCATCTCTGATCGTCCCGATCGAATATAAACCTAAAGGTCAAGGGGTCAGCCCTCTTTAACAAAATGCTTGTGGATCAAAGTGAGTCTTGAAAGTAGTTCTGCTGTTCAGAGCTTAGAGATATCACTCAAATATCTGAGTAACATGAGACATTATCCCCAATACATTACAAACATGGTGGTATTTCTTCACATAAAATTGGCCTTTCACAGACTGCCATTATGTTGTGAACAGATTTCCACATTCATTTCTAGCCTTGCCTAAATATCATTATGTGGATTTGAAATCCTTTTTTTTATTTAGTCATGTGACTCCACTTTTAATGAAATAAACTAAATTTCCCTGGAAGTATCAATGATTGGTAGAGACAGGAGTGTTCTCAGAACATGGTGTGGTACTACCCAAATGATTGAGATTACTTTCCAGACATAAATGTAACAGAGATCCATCCAAACTCCTAATTCGTTTCCCTAACTCAATTGTTTGCAGGCTCCTGGAGGGAATCCAGAGGTGAGAACGCCTTGTACCTTAACCAAGGGACCCTTTTCGAAATGGGGCGATGTGGATGGAGGGTTCCCTGTTCCTTGTGAACTGCAGAAAGGAAGCAACCACGAGGACGGCGAAGGGACCAGCAGGCGGCGGAGGAGTGGTGGCTTTGGTGTTTGACCAAAAGCTGATATGGGTGGTGGGGCATTCGGGATGGCTAGTCGAAACGAGAGCGGCGAAGGGCCAGCTGGGCCCATAGCAGCGGTGGTGGCCACGGCAGGAGGTATGGCAGCAGCGAGCCCGTCCCCGGCTGTCTCTACCTATATCAAACTGGTGCTGCTGGGGCTGATTATCTGCATCAGCGTGGTGGGCAACCTGCTGGTGTCTCTGCTCGTACTGCGGGACCGGGCCCTGCACAAAGCACCGTACTACTTCCTGCTTGACCTGTGCCTGGCCGACACCATTCGCTCAGCCATCTGCTTCCCCTTTGTGCTGGTGTCTATAAAGAATGGCTCTGCCTGGACCTACAGCGTGCTGAGCTGCAAAGTGGTGGCCTTCATGGCGGTGCTCTTCTGCTTCCATGCCGCCTTTGTGCTCTTCTGCATCAGTGTAACACGCTACATGGCCATCGCACACCACCGCTTTTACTCAAAGCGCATGACGTTCTGGACATGTGTGGCGGTGGTGTGCATGGTGTGGACACTGTCGGTAGCAATGGCTTTCCCGCCGGTTTTTGATGTGGGCACCTACAAATTCATTCGCGAGGAGGACCAGTGCATTTTTGAGCATCGCTACTTCAAGGCTAATGATACCCTGGGCTTCATGCTGATGCTGGCTGTGCTCATTCTAGCCACACACGTTGTCTACATGAAGTTACTCCTTTTTGAGTACAAGCACCGTAAGATGAAGCCGGTCCAGATGGTGCCGGCCATCAGTCAGAACTGGACTTTCCACGGGCCGGGGGCTACGGGCCAAGCAGCAGCCAACTGGATTGCAGGCTTTGGCAGGGGCCCCATGCCTCCGACTCTGCTGGGAATACGACAGAACTCGCACAACCAGAACCGCCGCCTGTTGGGCATGGAGGAGTTCAAAACGGAGAAGCAGCTTGGTAGGATGTTCTACGTGATCACCTTGCTGTTCCTGGTGCTCTGGTCTCCCTACATAGTGGCTTGCTATTGGAGGGTATTTGTCAAGGCTTGCACAATACCTCACCGGTACCTTTCCACCACCGTGTGGTTGAGTTTCGCCCAAGCCGGGGTCAACCCGATTGTCTGTTTCTTCCTTAACAAAGACTTGAAGAAAGGGCTCCTTTCACACCTACCAGCCTGCTGCAGGACTAAACCTAATTTGCCACGAGAGCCTTATTGTGTCATGTAAGCAGAGATGATGTTCAAAGCAGGAACCAACGCGCTATCAACTGATATTGTGGGAGTGTCAGCCTCAGTAAATGTGACGTTTGATTTGACGCGAGCTCATTTTAAGAAGGGAGTGCAGACTAATAAGGTGGTTAAAACACTGAAATGGTAAGCATGCATTTCCATCTACCAACCCCTTTTCACTCCAAAAGCATACATAATAACTAGAGAAAAATACTTACATTGCAAGACATGCAAGTCATAAGTAATGCAGTAATTGTGGAAACCAAGCCAGACAAAGAACAAAATGACATGAGATGTTTCATAAAGAATGGCCCGTTAAGAAAAGTCTTCTCGGGTTGGTTTGGTGACAAAGAGAATCCTGGCGACAAAGCAGCAGCTTCTGTAGTCTAAATTTCCCCCACGTGCTGTATGAGTTAGCAGAGGCACATGATGTGATGTTGTTGTCGCTACCTCGAGCAACAGAAAATGCTACGTGGACTTATAGTGAGGCACAAAAACTCAAGTAATAGCAGTAACCCAACTTGAGAGAAAAGAGCCGCTATGGATGAGGGAAGTGAGCGAGGAGAACTGCAGCCATCTCTCCTCACTAGGTGAAGGACAGTTTCTTTCAACATTAGGTATCAAGAGATCTGGTACATTATACAAGCGGGAAACAGGCCGGACTGATAACGTACCTCACACACAGCTTTGAAGATTTGAGGATATCTAACGGCTTTATCTGAGCAAAAAAACTAAAAATGAATGAACTACTTCTTTGTTGTCTAGCTCTTAAAGAAGAAGCATAGCTTGAATTGGAGTTCAGGTTCAAGAAAATAACATGGCACAAGGATTGTAATTTGTCAGTGAATGTGTGAAAGCATGACGCAGTCCTTACGCTTGATAGAAAAATGGTGTTTGGAGGTTTGAGATTTCCCTTTTGTCTCATCTGACACACCGACAACCGCTAATCCCCTTTTTATTTCCAGAATGATGGCCTTACTTCATAAAAACATCCAACCAATGCAACAAAGAGTAGACACATGTTTCTTCTGTGTGCGCTGAAGTCATCCAAGGACTGTGAACACTAGTGACTATTGGAAGACGTGTTGGTCTTCCCATTCAAACGTGGAGGTAGTGCGGTTATGGACAGATGAAGATTCAAAGCAGTACAAGTGGAGCCCGCTCTGGAGTGTTTTTCACCTTTCTTTTCTCCTTTTGGACATCAACCTGAGGGAGGAAGAAACGACTGGTCTTTCCGTTTTTATTTCTGAGACTAAGCCAGAGAAGCATGTGGATGATGCTGGACAAGCCCAACAGTGCTTTTGAGTTGCCTAAGCCAGATTCTCTTTTGTAAATGTACTGTGACCTCTGTACTATTTAGTGTGTATTATATTGACAGCAAACTGATCATCACATTTTTTTAATGTGTGTGTGTGTGTGTGTGTGTGTTTCTATTGGCAGGTATGACTGTGAGTAAGATGGTACACATGGATGCAACAGGAACATGAGAAGGAACAACATTCATTCTGGAGATATAATTCCTGGTGTTTCTCATGTCGACACAAGGATCTGAATGTGTTTTCAAACCAATGAAGTTTACTCAAAGTCCCCCTTGTAAAACATGTAATAGATAAATACTAATTGGACTGGATTATTTTTTACAAATTTTAGGGATAATAGAGATAAAAGAGCTTGAGATAAAGTCAGGCCAAATATGATTGCATAGAATCTTTCTGAATGTTTCATGGGAGAGTTGATTTATAAAAAAGGCCTATTATAAAACCATGAAATGTACA
Organism: Pungitius pungitius; assembly: GCF_949316345.1. NCBI lineage: Eukaryota > Metazoa > Chordata > Actinopteri > Perciformes > Gasterosteidae > Pungitius > Pungitius pungitius. Next base: position 35,390,425 of record NC_084900.1, read on the forward strand.
TTCTTTTTCATCAATTCATCACTCAAATTATATTTTCCTTTCAACAATAACAGCTAATTATTCTCTTTGAAACTTTATCTATTTGCAACACAACACTGAGATCAGTGTTTGATGGGAACAAACCAACACGTTGGTCATCGAATCAAACCGTCACAGATCACATGTCACATGTCACATGTCAGTTCCTGCCCAACATGAACCACGTCTACCTGTTCAATGGGAGATTATTACAGGTGTTTCAGTGGGACCTCCACTCAATGTAGTCCAGATAAACTATTGGTTTGTTTACAACCTGGGTCAACATGTGACTGCTTGTTGCACCAACATCGCCATGTTCCCAGATCTAAGAAGAAACCAAAAATACTGAATAAATAGGACAAAAAAACCAAACCTAAATTATAATCAACTGGTGTTATCATCTAATCCTCACCTTTTGCTTTAATTATTGGCTTTCTGTTGGCCTGGTCACATCAGAAAGAACTAAACAAGACTTCAGTTCACAGAAGTTCAACAATGTTAAATCTGGTAGGAACGAATGTATTATATAACGTGGTGTGACTAGGCTTAAACAGTAAAGGGGCCAAAAAACAGTTTGACAAGTGAATGTCCAAACCAGTCTGTTGCTGTTCCAGGAAAAAACAAATCTCAATAAGATGTCTCAGCAGCTTTATAAAGCATTTCTTCGGAAATGACTCAACAAAACAATGTGGTAGAGAGAGGCAAAGCTTACGAATGATCCGCAATGTAGAAGTTTAACCTCATCTCAGCTCAACCTGAAGCCACCATCATACAGAAGAAAAGCCAGAAGGTCTAACGTATGGAAGGAATTTCTTCTGACCCCGATGAGGGAGGTCAGACGCTGCGGTTTCCATTTGTTCTGTATTATTAAAAAATAAAAGTTGAGCTATTGCGCATGTCTCTGGCGATTTATGAGTTTCGATGTTGATTTTGTAATGAAAATAAATTTCATTTGAAATGATCAGAACATTATTATTATTATTATTATTATTATATGGGAGATACTTCCTATGATTTCTGTGTGCGGGGGTACTATTGGCTTAAGAGGATGTCAGGGTGTGATGGGTCAACACCACTTTTAAAACTTGGCAGGTTGACCCACACTATAAAAAATAACTATTTACGTCTAAAAAGCTCAGAAACAGTGGAGTTTCTGGGGAACCAACAACACACCGTCACAAGTATACTTCAGTACTAAATGTAAATGTAAATAACATTTCTGTTCTCAGTGCTTCCGTCACCCCAGTGTTTAGAGTGCAAACTCACATTTCATCTGCTTTTCACAACCATCAAATGGCATTTCAGTGAATACATATTCAGCGTTTCTGACTCGTATTAGCTCTTACACTTCAAATAACACCTTAGTCCAGTATTTGAACAACTACAAAGTACAATGCACTCTATTTCTCTACTACAAAATGGTTATGTATGTGATAAATGACATTGCTAACCAAAATGCAAATAGGACTAAAACGACAATCTTTTGCTAAACCTTTACTAAAGAAAGTTGTCTTTTTTTCTCTATTCTCCAGGATTAAACTAGCTAAAGTGATTATATTGAACAATAGGACTGTCAATAAGTGATTCAAAATTAAGTAACATCATAACATAAATGTTTTATAATATGTTATGGTAATTAAAGGATTATTCATGTTTTTTGAATGCTTATCACAGTGATAATACCGTATTATAAGCAGATTACAAAGAGGTGTATCATGTGTCATAAGCATGGGTTTTATAGGAAGTCATTTGACCTCTCAGAACACAGTAGTTGCTGCTTTGTGTTATCGTGTGACTCACCTTGTGTTTTAAGGGTTAGTTCACAATATAACAAACAAACCAGCAACGTCTCCTGTGTTCTGTCACAGAGAACTGACTGTAGGACTCGTTTAGTCGACCCAATGAATTGACCCCCCCCCCCCCAATGAAGCAGCAGTCTGGATGTTGTCACATCCTTCTAAAGGAGAAGGAGCATTTCTTTACACTCCCTTTGCTCTCCATTTAACCCCACTCACCAGTTTGGAAGCCAATATGGAACAACTTACACATATTCTGGAGCAGGGACCTCCTTTCTTCACCTATATTATCAAAACTTTCCTTTTATCTGTCTGTTTCCACCAACTCTTGGAAGGGGGCACGAGTTAACCCTCTCTTGAAGAAACCCACACTTAACCCATCCAAAGAACACAACTACAAACCTTCTTCTTCCCTTTCTGTCCAAAACTCTTTAACCAACTCTCCTCCTATCTCCACCGTAACAACCTCCATGACCCCCACCAGTCAGGCTTCAAGGCCATTCCACAGAGACTGCTCACCTTGCTGTCTCATCCTTCTCATCTGTCCTCATCCTTCTGGACCTTTCTGCTGCATTTGACACAGTAAACCACCAGATCCTTTTTTCCTCCCTTCAGGAACTTTGTACTTCAGGCTCTGCTCTTTCCCTTCTTTCATCTTACCTTGACGGCCGAACTTACCCGGTAACTTGGAGAGGATGTATGTCGGAACCTTGTCTTCTTACTACTGGAGTTCCTCAAGGTTCCGTCCTGGGTCCCCTCCTCTTCTCAATCTACACCAACTCTCTTGGCTGTCATTCACTCGCATCGCCGATCTCTGCCTGTCTGACTGGATTTTCGCTCACTATCTAAAAATCAACCCAACTTTGACTGCTAGGAACCTCGGTGTGACACTTGAGAGCCAACTCTCCCAACATTACAGCGACAACACGATCCTGTCGATCACGCTCTACAACATCAGGAGAATATGAACCCTTCTCACTCAGAAGGCGGCACAGGTACTGATTCAGGCGCTTGTCATCTCCCGCCTTGACTACTGTAACTCTCTCCTGGAAGGTCTCCCTGCTGCCGCCATTAAACCTCTGCAGCTCATCCAGAACGCAGCAGCTCGACTGGTCTTCAACCTTCCTAAATTCTCCCACACAACTCCGCTCCTCCTCTCTTCACTGGTTACCAGTGGCTGCCTCATCCAGTTCAAAACATTGGAGCTGGATGGGGTCCAGTCTACATCCAGGACATGGTGAAACCCTACATCCCATGTGCGGGTCACACTTGTTCCTCCCTCAGAGAGCAAAACACTCAACAAGATCCCGACTCTTGTCCTGCTCCTCTGATGACACCAGGAACACAGAGAGCCTTCACATCTCCACCGCAAACTAAAGACTCCCCTCTTTAGACTATACCTTGACTAAAAAACACAAAAACAAATTATAGCACTTTAATTGTACTAATAATGGCTCTTATCTATAGCAAGTTGTAAACCGGCTTATTTGATGAAATTCCACTTGTTGTTTCTTGTTTGTATCCTTATGGTTGAAATGCCCTTATTGCAAGTCGCTTTGGAGAAAAGCGCCAGCTAAATGACACGTAATGTAATGTTGGCGGAAAGATAATTTACTGTCTTCGAATTTGTCACTTACTGAATTTATTTTGTTCAGTCTAATCCAGCATGAAGCTGTCACATCAGATGTGTTTCATCCTTAAATCCTTTGCTCCATGCAGGAAGTGATATAAGGCAGAAAGACAATCAGACGGTACAAAGAAAGCAACCTGTGAGGTGGAGGAAGTGGAAGTCAAACCCGTTCTGTGGGCTGTGCGGGTCAAAGCCCCACCTACTGGTAAAGACAGGAACTAAACACGCAGAACAGCGACAGGAAGCTGTAGCTTTCAAATCCAGTTGGGGATAAAAGGAAAACATCGGTACTGACAAGAAATATGTAAATTACACTTCCAATGCCAGAAGCTCAGAAAAGTGAAGGATCTTTTATTTTATTGAACTGTCCATTTAAAAAGAACATTTAAACGTAATAAAAGCACAAAGATAAAATATCATGTATATCTAAAGGTTACATTTGTCAATGCCCTTGCTCCATACAAAGCCATGGTACAAACCTTTTTTCAAGAGTAAAAACACAACAATTAACCATAAAGACATCCGTAAACAGTAAAATACTAATAACTACAGCATTTAATATGACTGTAAGACTCGGTGCCTCTCAGTAGTGACCACAAAAAAGATACTGTTCAGTTACAGGAGTGACAGAAAGGAGAGCAAAAACCTCATTTGGATTGCTATCATTTCAGCACAATCAATAACACATTTCCATACTTTTTCATGTCTACTAGTTATGACACTCACGAGTTTATAACTGAGATCTGTGAGGACAAACAGAATCCCAGAAGGTGGAGAAGAGAGGATGGGTTGAAACAAACCAAAGGCTTAACCTGATAAGATGATTTAATGCCATTGAGGGAGGGAGGAAGCACAGGAAGAAGAAGGGTGTCTGTAAACTGGGGACAGCATTAACTTTCCTGTTCCCCTTCATTTGCACTTCTTAAAGTGGCCTGGTGGTTTTCTCAGATCTCGGCCGCTGAGGTTTTAGTAGAATACAATTATAGAGCATTGAAAAAGGGACTGTTTGTATAGAAAGAGGTCAAAAAAAGGGGGGAGTCAGGCCTGCTAGTAATCCATGTGCATCCAAGAGGCCCCACATTCAAGTGGATTGTTGAATTCATTTAAGAAGGGTTTGACATGTTCACATTTAAAAAGTTGTTTTCAGCTTCAATAAAAAATAAAAAAAGACATCCAAGAATTTACAAATCTGTACAATTGTGTCCATCCTGAGGCGGAGGCCGGTGGCGTGTTCCCAGCAGGACTTCGTCAGAACAGGTATTTCCGACACGAGTCCGATCCGCACCGACACTCCACTCGAATCCTCTTCTTCGGCGAGCCGGGGAGCCCCGCCACGCTGAAACTGGAGTCCATTTTGGTGCTTTCTGTGTCCACCGGATCAACTGGAAACAAACACAAGGGTGCTGGATACATGGAGCCTTGACAGGCGGGTCACCCCGTACAGATCTGTGTGTTACAGTGTAGTCAGCTGAGACTTGCTTACTGGAGTTAGAGTTAAACCTCATAAGGCTCAGAGCCCCCTTTGAAGCCTGACCCCTCTGGCACATGCCACCTCCATAAGACGGACCAAGAGAATAATACGGCACACCCTGAATTCCGTTTGAAAACTCACAATCGCACACTCTGCGTTTGTACAATACAACAAGTTCATGTTGTGTCTCTGATGATGAATCAGTGTCACTTACTTTGCATCTTGTAGTCAAAGGTGAGCTCCTCTCCCGCCCGAATAGCCCGTGTTGAAAATAAAGCAATCCTTGGGAGCCTCTCATCAATGTTGTCAATGAACACATTAAATACCTGCAGGTTGGGGTTACACTGCACAACACACAACATGCGTCACAGCAGGCTTTGAAATGACGCTCTGCTCCTTCATTAACAAAGCGATATGTGAGGAAAGGAGGAGCTGTGCACACTGCACGGTCACTCAGTCCTTAACCCAGTTCATAGGACAGAACTCACGCTGTGGTTCACAAAGTGGGAGACGTTGCCTTGGTGAGCGGCGTCCACTGTGTACACGTCCTCCACGTAGTCCAGGTCAAACAGGTACGTGGAGCCCTGGCGGTCGTACACGTGACCCCTCCTCTCTGCCTCATCTGTTGTGATGATCTGGAGGAAACAACGAAGGACAATTAGCGCAATAGAGATCTATGTGGATTGACTTCTTGTGGTTGGGGTAATTGTTTTGGCAGGTTAGGGGCAGCTAGATAAGGCTGCCAGGACCATGGGGCTGAGTGGATTGGATGTTCACTGCACCCAACCTGTCAGTCCAGCTGCTTCCATTGTAGCATCCACCTTAAAAAGCTCAGTCCACCTTAAGAGAGCCAAAGCCACCACTGTTGCCCACTGCTGTTACTTTAGTCGGCGTGTGGAGTTTAGGAAGCCTAAGAGTTTAGGTTTAAGGAAGCAAGGCACTCATCTCGGCAGTCAAAGTACGTCTCTTCATTGGGAAAAAATATTCTTTTCATTTATTCTGTGCAATTTGGACATTATTCATTTCTACAGAGGGAATCTTTTTTTCCATGCAAAATATAACTCACATATAAAAAGTCCTGTGCAGCTCATCATGTTCTGTGTGTAGTTTCCAGCTGTGGGTCATTATTACAACTTCTTTTCATTTTGTGACATACCTGTGTCTAACAAGCACTAATGTTTGATGGGGTCATGTATTTAGACAAAGTGAATGGATGAGAACTACATAGTGCATTGTATCATCAAGCTAATATGAACATAATATGGTGTACACTAAACATTTGATAATAGATGTCTAATGCAGCAGTTTGTAAGATAACAGCAACAAGTGATGGTGAGGTCCACATGTTCAAATCTGCTAAACATGCAGATAAAGTGATGGAGCAAATCTGTAAATCAATAATTATAGTTGCTGGCTTCTGTTTCTTTGATGCACTTTTCACATGTCTCACAGATGACAACGAAGCATGATGGGAAACAAAAGAAGCGCTTGCAGTACAGTCCGTGTTTACTGCTTTATGCGCACGTGTGTGCACGTGTGTGTGGGGATACAGAGGAGGGTTGTAGACGTGTCACCATTTAGAGACAGAAATAACGTGCCATGGTCAAATGAAACTAGGCTGTTTAATAACAGAACATAGACCTGTTCTGTGGGAAAGGGAATCTCAGCAAATATACAATTAAACCCACACAGTATAGTGAGAAACAGGGAGTATACAGACATTCTACTTCAACATGACATCTGAATCACACACACACACACACACACACGGGTGCAGCACCCTTGAGTCTGTCTTGTAACTTAAGAGGACTTTCTATGAGTGAGCTGCATAAAGCCAAGAGTAAAAAGACGGACTGGGGTCTTACCTCTCCCACGTACTCCATGATGAACGTGTTCTTCTTGATGCGCTGCAGCGTGCGGACGCCCCACCCACGGCCGTTCTCCGTCTTAAAGATGCACAGGTCGAACTGGATGCCCTTCTGCACCACTCTGTTAGGACAGTCGGGGCTACAGCTGCACCGGGAGTTACACTCGTATATTGGCTGTCCCGCCCGGACCCGCACCTGCCCCCTGTCGTTGTAGGCCATGCGGTGCAGAGAGGCCCCAGGGCAGCAGCCATTGATTGGCTCCTCCAAACAGCTCTTACACTCACAGCCCACAGCCATCTCATCCAACACGATGCCCTGGCCTACTTTGTAGTTGTTGATATAGGTGAAGTTCTTTGGGGGGCCCTCAAGGTCCACTTCGTTAAGGACAAAAATGCGACCTGGGTGGTTGCGCGTCTGATTCAAATGGGCCTCCCAGCGCTGCAGATGCCTGCGGACTTTGGCTTTTTGGACCAGGAAAGACGCAACTTCCTTATTTAGTTTTTTAGGGATGCCACATTTTTTGTGGCGCCTCAGTTTCTGATCCAGGTCCAGGTGAAACTGCTTCATCAATTTGGGACATTTGAGGTTCCTCTTGGGTTCCCAGGTGTTGTCAGACTCTGGGAAGCCCTCCCACTTGACCAGGTAGAACTCCTCCTCCTGAAACACACCACGTCCATTAAAGGCAAAGCTTGTGTTCATTCACACTTCTTAGGAATACATCTTTTACTATATGATCACAGACAACTCGCAGCCCAAAAACAGCACGCCATGTGCCAAATATAACAGACTAGGATGATTCAAACTGTTCCTATCAAACTAATTTTTTGACACATCTCCAGTGCTTAAGGCAACAAAAAGCTGCACATGGTTCAACTAGGCCATGGGTGTCCAAACTACAAAGAGCAGCTGGTACCACAGCTGTATGAAAGCATTCTGTTCAGAAGAAGTAGACCAGAGTCTGCAATTAGATCTGGTGGAAATGCAGTGGGATGCTTCTCTGAAGAATCAGCATCAGCTTCTCTCCCTGCATGACCACTGAGAGGTGTCAGTCACACAGGCAGAGATTCATGCTGCTACACTTACAGTTTGCCAATTACGGTTGAATGTAATTGTGTTGTGGGCAAAACAGTCATTTTTATCTCTCTTTATAAAGAATATAAATTGTTGGTTTCCCGAGCAGTTTATCAAATGAGGGCCAGGATGTGATTTGATTGCGTGTCCCCATGAGGACATAGTACACTAAGGAGAAAACACTGATGCATTAATAAGGAAAAGGAAAGATCCCATGGAGCAGAGGTCACAAGCTCACGTTTAGGTGGTTATTACTTTAACAGTGCACAGTGTACACCGTGTAATAAGCAGTTGCTACATGACGGGACTTTGTTGAACTGGTTCCACTTGGCACTTGTTAGAAAGCAGAAGCAGAGGCAGCATGTAGAGGAGAAGTGGATGTTGCAGCTTCCACAGGTTTACCTTCGTCCTCTTGTAGTCGCACAGGAACTCCACATCGAATTCATTGCCATTGGCCCTCCTGACTCCGAGCTGTTGACAGTAGAGGCTCTCTCTGCGACACAGGGCCTCCAGCTGCTCCCAGGACATCTTCCAGGGGACGCTGCAACCTGACAGATCGGCTTCCTTTAGCTGCGCGAGGTGCACCAGAACCCACCGAAGCTGCATGACGTGGCTATTTACGTTGCTCATTCCGACAAAATATCACAATAGCACAATGACGAGCGTTTGACCCCAATTAAACCCCATCTTCAATCTGACAACTAAAGTTTAAAAACCGCCAGAGGGTGATACCGACATAATGGCCTCATCCATTCACCCCACGGCTGTGTCAGACATCGACCATTACACGGTATCAAGTGTCTACAAGTATCATTCAAACATTCCTACGTGGCGTGATGCCCCTTAGTGGCTATTATTTAAGTGATTAAGTAACGTTATTATTTCCAAACCTATATTCAGAGTTGATCTGAACTAGGGCACAATGTCCCAACGGTTGGAACAGCATTCGTTAACGTTAATGCACAGTTCCACCGCTCTCGTATCATGTTATGAGAAGTCCAGGGTAAAAAGACGTGCCTAAGGTCTTTGAAAGGGTTACGCTCATACGTGACCGAAAAACAAAAGTAGACGATTGTATAATGGAATATAAAAACATTGTGTATTAGTCCTCATAGGTTACCTTTCAAATTCTCCACCATGTTTTCCACCCAGCCGCCAAAATAAAAAAAACTACAACGGTTGGGGGATCCAACTACGTGGTGGCCTGTAGCGGCTGCTGATTGGAGGAGCATCCGATCCCAGCCCTCTCATTGGTCCATGCGTAGGAGGGCCGGATGACAGAGATCTCTTTCGGCGCTAACGTTAGTGCGATTCACAAAGAAATTACACCGTTCTGCCTACGTTTTTGTTGTTGATAAGCTGCATGTCGTAAACACAACTAAACAGCATAGTTATCAGAACTAGCAGAATCAATGCGTCGTTCAAACCCTGCATCCAGTTCAACGAGTTCCTTTTAAATGCCACAACTGCGTCACTGAAAAGAAAACGTAGGTTTCAAACTAACGTTACATCCAAGCCTGTTTCCCCTGAAGACGGCAGTTCATGTTGTAGACGGAGTGATTTCAAAAGTTACATATCCACAGGGAAATGTATACATGTAATGTATGTCATTTGTATGAGTTCCTTATAAATCATGCAAATGCCTGCTTGGAAAAATGTGACCCTTTCATCCGAAGCCAAATTGAAATAATATCCAAGTATATTAAGGAGAAGCAAAGCTGCTAGTACATGCAGCAACGTAGATATTGTGACACGGGACTAATAATTCCCTTTTTAACGTGCAGTTTATACAGCCACGAAAACGTCTCACCCCAAACTGCATTTGTTAGAAAATACAAGATTACATTTGAACGTATTGTGATACGGTCCAGCTAGCGCCTCAGTAGCACAACTCCAGCGAGGGTCACGTGACCCGTTACGTTTCACCCGGTCCCAGCTCAACGTTTTCTTATGTCTCCGCTTCTCTGGTCACATTTTCTATTTACAGCATTGTAATGTGTTCCCAACCCTGAAACCTGGTTCAGGGCTCAATATAATATATTGGCAGGAGGCCAATCAGTGGTATGGTATCATCGCATTCATGTGTGAATGAAATGTAGTGTTAAAGTGGTCAGAAGACTAGAAAGGAGAAACACGGTCCACTCTCTCTTAAGGTCTATGTGATCAGGGGCACAAAGACCTCGCTGGCTCAGTATCTGAATGAAATCAGTCTGTGGAACACAGCTGTAAACTCAGGTTTCCTAGAAGTACTGACCTGTAGGCAAACAGGGCTGCGATCTGCACCCCCCCACACACAAGTATGTAGTACTGGCTCATGGTATGTACTGAATAAATACAATGACTATTCACTTTAAGGGTATTTGAGGTAGGTGATTTTAATGAATAGAAAAAAATGCTCAGAGCTCAAGGTTACATTCCTGCTGGCTCAGACTGTAACTGTTTGGTTATATTTACAGAAACAAACAAAAAAATAAAAAATAGCAGCAGAACAAAAAGATTGTTGTAATAGAAGACTATATGAACAACAACAGTTATGGACCCTTTAAAAATCGACATGCATACAAGAATACTAAATGGCTGTTTGGAGCTTGCATAGTGTCCCTTCTGTCCTTCCTCCAGTCTCCAGACCTTTTTTGCAGCGCTTTGATTCACATGCTGTGTTCTCACTCTGCATCCACGTCCCTTGAGTAACTCCATCTTCACAGCCAGAGCAGGATTCAAACCACCTCAGTCCCCCTCCTGTCCCACAGTCCTTCCCACTCGAGCAGATCCTCGTCCCGTCAGACAACATCCCCCTGGCATCCATTGAATCAAGAAGTACGTGGTGTCAGTCAGCCTTTCCCTCTGCTCCAACGTCACTGGATTAAACGGTAGAAGAGCCAGCAGGCAAACACAACCCAGTGGCTTGCCCAGTTCAGTTCTGACCACCTCTGGATGGTGTGGCTGGCCGCATAACCCTGTAAAACAGGAAGTGACGGACAACAGGGTTGATGGAAAATGGAACCCATTTTACCTTCTCAGTCTTCTGTGACTTCAAATCAAACTCTTATGCATATTGTGAATTGATAAACGGATAACTCAGGTGCAGAGAGAGAAGCAGGCCTTGGGTTAAATCAGGCTCTTAGTTTAATCATTATTCTGTACCTACATAAGGTGTAGGGCAGTTATCACTGAGAACTTGTTCTATAAGCATACGGACAAACATCTGAAATGAAGCCACGGAAACTAAACACATGGATTCACTAAGCAACAGTGATGTGAACAGAAATGAGTAGAGCAGAAACACGTAGTTTAATAGTACAGTAGATGCACACACATTTATCTTATTAGAAGATGGCTTTTTTTGATCAACATCACCCCGAATGGACGGCATTAAAAAGCTTTCTTTGGATTCACAGTTTTATGTTATGGGCTGACTGGGTGAGTGGAGAGCCTGGTCGTCTTGGCGGTTTGGTCCTGCTAACCCATGTGTTCATCCCAACATTGCTCCAATAGCTGTGACTACAATGTGAATGCTAGTTACTGATGACTGGATCAGTGCGAGAGTAGATCAGGCGATCAATCAGGCGATCGGGTGTTTGCAGTGGCCAATGTTGATGTGTCCTTGGACAAGAATCAGGACCCCAAATATTATAAATGGGTATGAATATAATTCACTGATGGGCAGGAGTAGCTCCTGTCATCAGCGCGTGAATGTGTGAATGATCATATTAAGTGTAAAATAGCGTTGAGTGCTTTGACATGTATATTTTATTTTATTTATTACAGCCCTTACTTTAAATGAGAGAAAAGCATTTATCTATTATTACAGTGTATAATCTATTGATGATTGTCTCCTCTCCCCCACACTGACAGCTACAAGGTAACTGTTGCAGCGTACTGGTACCACAGCTCTAGCTAAACTAAGTTTACTGTGGGATATTCTTTAGGACAAAGGGCTATTTTTCTGAAGCTTTGTTAAACACTAAACGTCCTCTTCATCTTTTGGCAACTTTTCATTCAATCCAATAGCTGTTTTGCTTTAGTTCTGCTAGGATTAGCTCCCGTACCTAGTGATGTCTTCCCTCCCTACCTCCCCTGCTGCCTCTGTGTCACATGTTCAGCCAGCCTCCCTCATGATGCATGGTACATGTAAGGAGTGTTTCGAGGCCAGGCCTTAGGAGTTAGAAGCACCATAGAAGCTCAACCAAAATTGCTCAAAATCCACTTCCACTATATCATGGCAGCATGTATGTAGCATAGAAATAATCTTTTTTTCCTGGGAGTTAGTCCTCAAGTTGCTCTCACCTCCTCTACTTCCTGTTCATCAACTCCAGGATCAAACATGGAGCCAAGGTAGGTGAGATGGAAGATGGCCAGTAAGCCGAAAACCAGGTTCAGCAACATCACCCAATACTCCTACAGACCAGAAGAAGAAAGAGTCACAAGCACTTCTTCATAGAGCCTCATTACTTTAAACCCCATGCAGAGGAACTGGACATATTTGCTCTCTTGATGCAGAGATGTATTTCAGCACCCTGTGACATCACTAAAGCACATTTCAGACTACAATCAGCAGCAAGGAACATTAGTCTTCAAAGCGTACGAAGCATCTGAATTATGACACTTAGCATTTTCTAACATAAGTCCAGACACAAGGCCCTAAGGGCGTCAAGTATTGAATCCATACACTGCTACAAAGAGAAAACTCATGTCATGACTTTGTGTTAACTGTCCTAGTGACCAAGCCATCAGCTGACAGACGGCTACTATTTGCTCTTATTGAACTCTTAGAGCTGCATGGACCTGAAGCTGTACCTTCTTATGCTGGTGGCCACAGTCAGAGGGGCAGGGCCTGGATAGGACACAGGCACGGAAGATGGATGCAAGCTTCTTTCTCAGAACTGAGGATGAGAAAGAAATCCACCATGACCATTCAGGTGTCAGATACATGCCGATGAATGCTGTTACCAATCCCAGAGTATGGCACAAATGTTGGGAGCACAGAGCAACCGGCCTACTACATTCAACATTGTGAAGACGGGCCCATTCGTTTTTCATACCATGTTCAACATATGTGATGAAGCCCAACGAGAGCAGGACAGCTCCAAGGTGAAAGCTTAGACCCTGAAGAAGAAAACAAACACCACATGAGGTTAAAGTAGTGACAGTAAATCCTTCAACTTCTACTCTGAGAGAAGGCTTGTGTTTTATATGCCCTCCTGGGTCACGTGATCACAGACAGGTGCAGATGGTCTACCTGTGTGTTAGACATGGCATACGCCTCATGTGTTCCCATACGAGTGAAAAAAGATGAGCTTCAAACTGAAACATTGCATCGTAGAAGGAGGCGTGTGCAGCGTTACTAACATGCAGCAAGGCGCTGGTTGTGTACGTCACCAGGATGGCTGGAAACGTCCCCAGTTTCATGGTGCTTTTAAAGGCATCTGATGAACATGAAACAGAACACAACATTATTGTAACTTTGCACACATATAAAGCTGACCTTAAATGAGAAATGCAGCCAAACTATGTGAATACTAAGTGGGCTGCACAAACCAATATCTGGTTGTAAACTGGCTCTCACCTTTTCTAACAGTGTAAAACAACAGGATACGCAGTTCACTGTCATGACAAGCAAAAAAGGAAAAACAACCCAGAAAATGTATTATCCTCCAAGCAGAGCTAATATGAATATAAATAATATGAAATAAAAGTACCATGAAATAATTAAATTGATTTAATATCTATGTATTTATTGCCTCATTTATTTATTTCCCGATGTATTTCAAATGCATATTTCATTTATTTATTCATTTATTTCATTTGGAATAAAACGGCATTCCATACTGCTCAGCCACCACTCATTTCATCAAGCCCCACGGATGTCTTGTCTCGGCCCATATTTCTCCGTTAGCTACGATGGTCCACAAACACGCACACTGACCTGCTGAGTCGAGCTGCTCTTCTCTGACTGTATAAATCTCTGTAAACGGTCTTTAAAGCGTCGCACAGAAGAGTGAACATGGGTACTTACATGTTTTCAGCCATCGGGACATGGGAATGTTCCAGGATGTCACCACCAGCACCATGGAGCGAGGCATTTCCACACTGAGGGGCTTCACCACACTCATATCCCTGCAATAGAATGCACGGTGACTAAAGTCAGAGACCAGTGGTACCATCAGCCCTGATAGCAGCTGTGTAAAGTTAGGACCATGCCTGGCCATTACCATTGTTATTTCAGTGTATTGAAGATACTCAGATACATAGAGATCAATATAAAGCGTTGTATTATAGGAAGCTTCTGTTAGAGCCAGAATCATTCTGGAACAGAGGTCCTATGATTTAGAGACAATGACGTCTCTTCCAAAGGAGTTGAGGAGTGAACAATACTTTACAGAGCGGACCAGGTGTCAATGCAGCAAGTTTCTTTGTGGCAAACTTTGGGCTCAACCTGCTGTTCAACTTACCATCTGATGTTGTCCTTTTCTGCAGTGAAGCCTGCACCAGCCAGCATGCTGGTACCTTCACTGAGGTGCCCCACAAAGTAGTTACTGAAGTGGAAGGACACTGCGTTCTCATAAGCATGCAGCCACCTGTGCAGCACAACACACACAAGACACACTCACATGTTATCTTTGCTGGCATTCCATTGTACACAAGACGTCACCACTAGTACTGCATGTTAACGGGGGGGCGACCCCACAATCAAAAATACAGATCTTCTTCTCATTTTAGAACTTCCTGTCAGGGACCCCTTTGAGGATATAGGAGCCGTGTAAGACCCTCCCCCCATCCCTTCCAACAAAAGAGAATCAGTGTGTAAATTTAGTCTGTAGAAGAAAACCTGACTTTTAGAATATTAATCTAGATTAATGAATTTCCTAACGTGAGATTAGTTTTTCTTTAAGCTATTGACAGCCCTAGTTCTAATGCATTAGATAAAGGTGTACTAAAATTAAGTGAAACCGAAAGGCCTCATTTTTATCTGTCGATTTCGTAATATATATATATATATATATATATAAAAACTAGTTCACGAGTTTGTTACTTCTAGACTGGATTACTGCAATTATTTATTATCAGGCTGCTCTCATAAGTCTCTTCAGCCTCTCCAGCTGATTCAGGATGCTGCAGCACGTGTATTAACAAGAACAAATATATATCATATTATATTACTCCTATACGTAGATGCTGGGCTACTTGTGGTTCCTAGAGTCTTAAAAAGTCAGTTGGGTACCAGAGCCTCCAGTTATCAAGCTCCTCCACTTTCAGCCTGGGGGGCAGACACAGTCACCTCTTTGATATTGCTTATAGTTGGACCTGGACCAGCCCTTAGATAAGCTGCTCTAGGCCCGGATTGCTGAATGCTGGGATTTCTAAGGACACACCCAACTCCTCCTTCTCCAATCTCTTTCTATAACAATGACCCCCATTAAATCAGCTTCTTCCTCAAGAGTTTTTCTGCCTTCTCACCTCGGAGGTTTCCAAGGATCACGTTTATTTCTGGATGCTTTCCAGCCTTACAGGTTTTCATAAATTGTGGTTCTGTTCCTGCCTCCTGCCGTGCTGACACCTGCTGCTGTTGGCACTATCCTTATTCAAATGGATCATGGGTTTGTGTGTTTTTCCTCTTTAAAGTGGATTGTTGTCACATCTGATGCCGTACACCTGGCTTACTACTTGCAATATTGGAATCCTTTCTGTCTAAGGAATTTTTCATGTTTTTATGTGTAATGTAGGCATTCTGTACACATCCATTATAGCCTGTCCATCCCGGGAGAGAGATTCTTCCTAAAGTTTCCTCCTTTTTTCTCTCAACATCACAGGGTTTTCCCATTGGGGGGAGTTTCCAGCACCAATGTGTGAGTTTCAGGGTGGGGATGTTTCATGTGTACAGACTGTAAAGCTTGCAAATGTGTCATTTGTGTTGGCCTATACAAAATAAAATTACTTGAAAAAAGGAATTAAATGATGTGTTCAAACAGGATTATTTGGACAGTTGCAAAAAATAAATGAACCTGCAGTCTTGCTGACAAGCCGCAATAATCAAAAAGGGATCTGTATCTGTTGATATTGATTATCAATGATCGTCTATTAGCAGTAAAATAAACATGATGAAGGTTCCGAATTTGCTCCCTTTTGCCTCCTCCACTGATCCGGTTTGTGACACTGATCGGCAATAGAATCTGAACTTTGACATTTATGACCCGTTGCACCACAAGTCAAGATACAGTGGAGCCATGTCTGCTGATGGAGCTTGATAGTGCATCATTTAAGTTCCAAACTTAGGCCACAGGTTGAAAACATCTTCATCCACTAATGAAGACAGAGCTGCAGCAGAAGTTAGTAAATGGAGTTCATGTGGTCAATGAAGCAGATAGTGGATTACTATAGCATCATACTGATATTATAATCAAACATATGACCTTTAGACCGTTGACTGTGTGCTTTCTAGCAACATGACTAATAAGAAATTATTTTCTAGTCAGTGGGCAAAAAGGTAAGTTCTAGTCTGGAGAACAAGCCTTACCTTTCTCAATTGTATCTTGGAAGCAGGGAAAGAAAGACAAAGAGTATGTTGATAAACCAGAGTATTTGAACAGCTGTGTTGTTGGAAAACTACCTCAACTAAAGGACGAAACCCATTTCAATGAAGACCGGCCTTACTTCTGTGTGACTGTGTTTCCATGGATGGGGATCAACAGAGGGAAGAGGTAAGGGGCGATGCAGGTGGAGACCAGCAGACACATCTGACTCTTCAGCAGGCTGAGGGAGGAGCTACGCAGCCACAGCCAGCTCTGAGGAACAAACCACCTCATCACCACAGTACTACACAGGAACAACAGCAGGCCCACTCAAGCTGGAAACATGAACTACTCACCAACTTTGTGCCCTCAACGGCGTTAGTATAAGTGGAGAAGCTGATCCAAGGGCCGAACACCACAGTGCCAACAAAGAGGACATAACCGAGGTACTCAGCTGGGGAGGGCAGCCGCTCCACGGCTCCTCTGTCCAGGTCAAAGGCCAGAGAGATGGTCTTCATGGCCACCACCATCTGAGAGCCTACACACACACACAGATAAAGTAGAATTCCCCTAACACATGTTCTCTGAATATTAATGTGGTAGAGAAATGTTTAGTGAATGCAGTTAACATTTCTGATTTCTTCTGTTTTTGGATCTTTGGTATACCAAAAGCAGAGCACTTTGTTACGTGATTTAGCTATAGATCGTGACATCTATTACTACTCGGCTACTCTGGAAGGAACATTTGGAAATCCAAGAATAACGACCTTGATATATATACAAATATACAAAATAATTGGAAATATAAATATATTGGTGTGGACAATGTGTATTATATTCTTTCCAAAACACTGAACTGCTGCAGACAATAAATAATGCAAAGTAGTAGTTAAGCATTATTTAAGTAATGTATATTACATCAAGGAAAAAAACATTTGGGTGACACTACTCTCAAACTAAAGGATGGACCACTTACCTCTTATTTTATGCCATGTCACCATGTCAATCAAATGTAACTCTCTGAAATAAAGAGAAAGAAAACTAATTTTCTTTCATGTTCTACTCCACAAATGTGTAGATTTGCAGAAAACACACAACCGCTGAGTAACTACAAAAGGGATGATGACGTTGCTGATACTCGAGTAATTCAACTTGCAATGCTATTGTATGATTCCATTACAAAGAACATCACAGTGCCTACAAGTACAAACATACCAATCAGTTTATTCAACCAATATGGGTTGGGCTCAACATTAAAACAGAAGCAATGATGAAGATTCAACAATCAGACTGTAGAGTTTTGACAGCTAGTTTGCAGAATATTTTGACAAAGCATGTAGTTGAAGGTGCAAGTGACATGCTGCCTTAATGGGGGTTCTTTGCAGTGTTTTCTCACCCAACGAGGAGGTAGACGAGGATGACAACCGAGAGGAAGAG
The DNA here is from genome assembly GCF_949316345.1 of Pungitius pungitius. Lineage (NCBI taxonomy): Eukaryota > Metazoa > Chordata > Actinopteri > Perciformes > Gasterosteidae > Pungitius > Pungitius pungitius. The sequence goes on from NC_084900.1 coordinate 35,408,226, forward strand.
GCCTCTGCTGGAGGAGTGTTGGCTGAGAAGCAACACAAGGTAACACAGCGCACAGAGCAACAGCACCCACAGCATGTGCACCTCAAAGAACAGGAAGAGGCAATAGATCCCAGACACAGCCGACACGCTGTGCTTCAGAGTGGACACGACTCCTAAGGGACAGCAGCAGGAACATTTGGTTTTACCATAAGGTCCAACACCCTTGTTTTCTTAATGAGGCGTATATCACTTGGAACTGGGCAGAATCAGTGTGGATTCTTGGATCATATACTGTTCCTGTGAAGGCTCCTACTTGCTGATTTGCAGCCAGTGCAGCTCACCCGGTCTGAAGCAGAGTCTGCAGATCAGGCAGAGCAGCAGCAGCCTCCAGACCTGCTGCAACCCCTGCTGGACTGTGCTGACACCACAGCTCTCCGCCAGCTGCTGCAACACCAGCAGTCTGCTGGACATGTCCATCCTGCAGCCGAGCACATACACAAACAGTGGATCAAACCCGGCTTGGACGGAAATAGAATTACATCCGGTTTTAGATAGCACGTCTGGTAAACAGCACGTACTACAACCTCCATCAAGTTGACTAACGTTAAGTTAGTTAGTTAAACACGAAGGCTCCATGGAGGGAGAACCGCGTTAGTGGACCTTATCAACAAGTCTCCTCCATATAGCCCAGCTGTACTGACTCAAAACTGCGCTGTCTTTGGCCCGAAGTCTTGTAAAACGTTACCTTACCCCGCGACACTAACGTTAGCTTAGTATGCTAGCTTCGTCAGCTAACGTTACTTCGCTGGCTACGGTAACGTTTCGTAAGCGAACAATAATACTTCGCGGGTAAGCTAACGTTTTGTAAGCGAACATTAATACTTCGCTGGTAAGCTAACGTTAATTCGCCGGGTAAGATAACGCTTTGTAAGCTAAAGTCGGCTACAACTTTTCTAACGGTAACTTTGTAAATGCGAGTACATCATTTAACTTACACGGCGTTAGCCAGATGCTTTCAGGAAGATGGATGCTAACGTTTCTGTTCACTGGTTGACTGATTGGTGGTTACGTAAACTTTAGGTCGATAGCTCTGCAAAATAAATCAGCGCATTTCAATTAAATGGAACTGGAATAGAAAGAACTCCTCATAGCCGAGGCGGCGTCTTCTTCTTCTTCTTCTTTCTTTTAGGAAGCAACTTTCTGGTGCGCATTACTGCCACCTTCTGAAAGGACGGTGGACTGAAACGACAGTTCTACAGTATCGCTAGACCTGATGTACTTGTGTTGTGTTGCTGGGGTAAATTTGATTGCTGTCTTATTTTAAAGGATTAGGAGAGGTATTTAGTGGATTTCCATAATAACGTCTGGGCTTGTGTTGATATCCCTGATGTTATCTAATGCATTGCTTGACTCTGATCCTACTATGACGTTACCCGGTCTGGTGTTTGCTGTTCTCCTGGGTATATTGATAAATGGTTCTTTATTCTTTTGTTAGACATTATGTTGAATTGGGGTATAATAAATGCTACTACTCTTCCATGGATTTGTTTTGATGCATCTGTGTAAATTATTGTGTGTTCTGAAGTTATTCCTGATGTATTTGTCTACTACATTTAACCATGTTGGCTGAAGGTCCCGGCAGTTCCACTAGCCGGGATGGCTATTGTGGGACTGAGTATTAAACAATCAAGCTTGGTTCACTTTACTGCGTCTTCTGCACCCTAAACCTTTCATTGGCTGTTTTTCCCTCTCCTGCCATGCTTGTAACAGCTGTTTTGTCAGGGTAAGGGTTTTATGACCTTTCAATTTTGCCCAGTAATTTATTGATAACTGTTCTCCTGATCCAGTGGCATGTTGTTTATTTCTATCTGTAGGGCTGATGCGAGAGTCGTGGGAGTTGCCCCCCCCAGCAGTCTTAGGAATCAGGAACATTTATTGCCAAAATATGTTGGACATACAAGGAATTTGACATGGCGGTTGGTGCATAACATTGGACAATGAGACAATGGACAACAAGACAAATAACGTAAGAAGAGTAGCATTTTCAATTCACAAATTTGCTAACCATACTCAACACAGCAGCTAACCATACTCTACACAGCAGCTAACCACACTCTAGTATTGGTTAGCTAGTTAAGTGGATCAAAGTGAGCTAAAGTAAACAAGTTATCAACCTGAAATATCACTTTCTAAGTCAGTAACGCTACAAATCTTGAATAAATAAATACATAAAGAAACTGAGCGGTTGCTGTTCTTTGTGTTTGGTTCTGGTTCTGGTTCTCATTGAGTGCATTGATTGATATCCTCTGTTTTAAGATTTAAATATTACGTTTAGCTAAGAGTTCATGGCTGAACCAATTTGGATTAGGGTTAGGAGGTAAAACATATTTTTCCAAATTAAATGAAATAAGAAGAAGATTGCCTTGTTTATCTGGACTTTACAAGTATTTGGGGGTTTTAAAACTTTTATTGTCCAGCGCAGGTTGCTAGACAACGGGAGCAGCGGAGGTCAAACTGATGACGCAGGAAGGAAGTCCCCCAGTAGGCCAGACCGTCCCATGTCAGGAAAACCATAAAAACATTATTTAAAATGACCTCTCATTTAATGAGGAAGGAGCCTGCGAAACGTTCAAATCAGACAGTAAAAAGTCTGAAATAAATAACTGCAATTGTAAATTATATTTTTGACTTTGTCACATTGACGTGATATGTGGCAGCAAAGTGTTCATATTTATATAATTTAAAGCCCTCACAGACTCTGAACCACTTACCAGGTTGTGTCAGTTAAGTCCCTGTGTGTTCATGGTTTAGGGTTTAGGGGGGACATTGGGATTAGGCCTTCTTCTTATAGAGTATTTTTATCTCATTTACTCTTCTTATTTACTGGTGGGTAGTAGAAAATAAGCTTAACGGAGCCTTACTGCCACCTGCTGGACGGAAGTGATTAGCAGCAGAGTACTGTGCAGTGAGGACCCTTGGTGAAATGCTGTAACTGTCCGTTTTATGTATTTATAGGCTGTATGTAAACGGTGAAGTTGCTTAATATTCGGCATAATTCTACTGTGATGGCTTCCTTTTGTTATTCTCGCAGAATGAAATGTTAAGGAGCATGGTTTCCTCCAGGTGTGCATACTGATACTGTACTAGAGTACTTCCTATGACAAAACCACTGGCTTCCACTACGCTGTCAACATTCCCCAACAAGCTCAAACCCAGAGGCTTTGCTATGTCCCCACAGGACCGGCTGTGACCAGGTGAAAAGAGGTCCTGCGCTCAAATTGGCGGATATCATGGCAGCAATGAATGACTATTGTGACTGGCTGATCTCGGGTTGAAGATGTCAAGTACAGTAACGTGCACAGTATCATTTGGTTTATTTAGCTCACCCTTGGTACATCGTTTAGTCTGTTGCCACTAGTAGCCTGTCGGTATTTTGCCGCTATGTGCAACCATAAGTCTCGGCTGGTTTGAGTCTCTGGGTGTTGTTATGACCTCCATAGTCCGTCCTCCAGCCGCTGTTGATATATTCTACCATCTCCACCTCCATCAGCCCAGACTGAATCGGGCGGGGCGGGCCCAGAGTGAGCTGCAGCCGGCTGTAGCTCTCCTGCGCTCCTGCAGGAGGCAGTGCAGCGGGGCTCCTGTCCATGGTGCTGAAGATTCGGCTGGCTCTGTCCGGGGTGCTGAAAAGCTCGGGGCCGCTGGGTTCAGTGTGAGGCTGCTGTCCTCCTGATCGAGTCCCTCCCGCAGGGTTCCGGTGGTGAGCGCTGGTCACAGTTCCCGTGGAGCTGAAGGTCTCTCCGTTCGGACATGTAGACGCGGAGGGGGGAGGGGAACGCAAGGTAAGGCTTTATGTCTCCCTGACAAAGAGCGTCAAGCGCTTTTATTTGTCGGTATTTTCTGGGCCTTAGGCCTCACTACGGATTCCACACCAGGCAGGGAGGATGTGATAAAGTGAGCGGTTTGAAGGCTTAACCCCCCCCCTCCCCCCGCTCTCCGTAGATGTCAGACTGCTTTCTGCCGGTTTTTCCTTCGCGGAGAATAATTTCTGCCCGCTCCGAATACGCACGGTGTGGCTTTCTAGCAGATTATTGTCGGCGATGGTGCCCGGGCCCTACAATGGCGCCCTGGTTTCGTCAATCCAGTTAAAAGTGTATACCGCGGAACGCTGGCGGCCTTTGTTTGTTTGGTCGTGTTTTATAAGTGGGCCGGTTTAGCAGAGGAGCGAGGCCTCGTTCCGCTTCTCCGCCCGGCCTTCATCTCCCATTGCACCGCACGAGAAGCATACTGGTGTTTGCGTCTTGGATGGTGGGACGACGTTCCGTCAGGCTGAACGTAGTAGCCGTCCATCACCATCGAAAGTGACGCCATGCTGAGGCGCTGAAACCACCGCCGTCTGCTGTCAACATGCTACACATTCCACGTCCACGATATCCCAAGCTTTGTCTGTAATTCTGTGTTTTATTTATATAATGTTATTCATTATTATTAGTATTATATAATGTTATTCATTATTATTAGTATTACATATAAATTAATATGAATTAATATATAATACTAATAACAATTAAGAGATTTTAATAAAATTGTATGATTCTTTTTTCGACTTTTTAATTTGACCCAGCACACTGTCCACACTGCCTACCAGCATCATATATCCTTTAGCTATGTGCTGCAATCAGGCCACAATTAGTAAACTGACCAATATCATGAAAACGTTTCTCCAATAAATTTCTATAATTCCTTTTCATCACCAGTAAAGGGGTTACCTCTGTGTTTCATCTAATAGAAAATGAGCTCAACGGTCAGATGTATCTGAGCCAGTGGTGACCAGGGGAGAGCCAATCAACCAGCATCAAAGTAACTATTAATCAATTCATATATCTCACCCTTTAGCATACATATCTTTCCATCCATCATTAATTGATCTCTCCCTGTTTTCAGATGAGCCAAGACACTGCAGAGACACGAACACGAACCCGCTCCAAAGGAAGCCGGGGTCAGTACAGACAAACACACACATGAACACAAAAACACACACACACACTGATGGTGGATGAGAGCTGTGGCGCCCCACATGTAAAACGTGGCATTTGGCAGAGAGGTTCCAAACCAATGAAGACTGTTGCCAGATAGTGTAATCTGGCATCAGGTCTGCTGTGTAAATTCAAGAGCATTTGACGCCTAACATTCTTAAATGATTAATACACTTTAGAACCACAACTGTTTCACTGGAATTACAACTCTACAACATGTTTGCTAAAGGCAGTAAAGCACACAAAACATTTCATTCATGCTTTTCACTAAATATATAAAGTTGTCCAATGCATCTAAAATGAAACATGTTTTGCCATCATGTAATTCATACTAGTTCAGGCTACATGTCCTGTTACAGGTAGATATTGACAGTGAACAGAACATTTGCCACAAAATGACACCCATGAAGTCTAAATGGAGATTCAATAAAATACCTGCCCTTGTTCAGTGAAAAACAACAACAAATTGTACCTCTTCACATCATGTCATAGAAAATTCTGGATGTGTACACAAATGTGTTATGCTAATCAAATGGATCTTTCTTCATGTGTTGGCTCTTAAGATGAAATAAATTAGATCATGACAAATTCCCAGAGAAGCCAATTCGTTTTTGTGAGGCAGGATGTGCAAATGGTTATTATGCAAATGGTAAATTGCACTTATTCTGTTACATCTGCCCAAAAAAGAGCAGTGAAGACGAATTTGAATCTCTTGTGAACAACAAACTACAAGTGATTTAAAGATGAGGTAGTTAACATCAACTAACTAATTTCCTTTTGGCAAATGTAGTCTGTGTGGGACGCTGGGGGCCTTTGTCCCGATAGAGCATTTGTCCTCTTGCTGAGTCCTAATCCAGTTTTCTAGTTTTATACTCACATGTTATAGATGGATTTACACTGTATGTACAAGGACTTCACAAAAAGCCACTACAAAGAAAAAGCATCACTGTCTTTTACGCTTCAACCTTTAACTTTCATTTCTGTATCGACCGGCTCTCTTTACACTCAGTGTCGACAGACCTTGTGGCACAAGATACGAAGCAGGAGTTAAAGTGAGTGTTTATTTGCTCCACTTAACACTATCGTGATGAATAAAGTGTGTTGTGTGTATGAAATGTGATTATTTGTCTTGCTGTGGGTCAGCAGCAGCTGTCCCACCCCTGGATGCGATGGCAAAGGTCATGTGAGTGGAAGATACTCTCGACACAGAAGGTGGGAACCATGCTGCATTTTATGAAGCTTTTCATGTACTTTGGTGTGTGACGTATACAAAACTAACAGAACATACAAATGAAACAATACATTTTATAATTTGACATTGTGGTTAAACAAGTACACAATATTCATTACATCTCACAATGTAAAGCAAGTTTGATGTTGTCATGTTGGATGTTAGCATTTACATTAGCATCCTGCTCTCCTCAGCATACTGGGATGCCCAATAGTGAAGAAAAGAAAACTGGAGGAGGCTGAAGCTGAGGAGAACCAGTCTGCTCCCAAGAGGAGGAACCAGCCGGCCACAGAAGCAGGAGATGAAGGCTTCAATGCTGACAGTGACGCAGCAGAAGAAGAGGAAGTACAGAAAGAGGAGGAAGACGACTATAATCTCAAAGAGAAGAAGAAAAACAAGACAAAAGGCAGCCCAGAGTCAACACAAAGTGAGTCAACAGAGTCAATTGCATCAAAGAGCTGGAGTCATTGTTCAGAGTCAAGATCAGATTCATTTGCAACACTTACCTCTTTGAAATGTAACTGTACAGTGTCACACTTCATGGTATACGCTTGAGAATTTCAACTATATAAGAGTTGAAATGAACTCTATAACAGTGTTAAAATGGCAACACTAAGTGTTACAGTGACACTGTGGAGTGTGGACCCCATGGGACACTTTAAAAGTGTTCAAATTAACTCCAATAGTGTTTATTTGAGTTTGCTGTTCAAATTCATCTCAACCCTGGATTTTATGAAAATATTATAGAATCATCTGAATGTTTTAGATTAATCTGGTTATCAGAACTACCTTTTTTCTTCATTTTGTTCAATTATCACCTGAGGCTGGGGACCCTTGCAGTGTGAAGCTGTTCTGTCACCATAGGTTTGCACCTGAAAGATGACAATTCTGACAGGCTGAAAGAAGTCATGTTATTATAGTTTGCCTGTCAGCATGCTCCTCAAACTGAGGTATTAGACAAATACAAATGTTACGATGGTGCCAAAGGAAAAATATTATGACATGTGGCTTGTAAAAAACAGAAACTAGCTTTATGATATGTGCTGTGATACACCATATTAGACAGCTAGAGGCATGTGTGCTTTCCATTGCAATAATGAAGTGCAGAGTAGAACAAACTAGTCTTGCCAGTTCATTTCATGTTGAAAGCAGTGAGCACTGACAGCCGAAGTACACACAGCCCAACTGTGGTCATCTAGGGAGGATTAAGACAAAGCCACAGTGGCAGTAACATCCCTCTATACTTTGAATCCCCAGCAGACTGCGCACTGGAGACAACAGAGGACATAGTTGGTCCTCCGGCTGAAGTCGGCGACAACGAAAGCTTCACTTTGGAGACGGAGAATGAAACAGTAACAGAGACAACTGCCGAGGAAGTGAAGCCAGCCACAGAGAGCGAGGATAAAACACAGGAGGAGCCGGAGGAGGAAGGCCAGCTGCTTATCAAGGAGCAGTCATCAGAGAAACCTGAAGAGGCAACAGGGCTTACAGAGACAAAAGAAGAGGAGGAAGAGGAAGCAGATGAAGAAAAGGAAGAGGCTGAGCAGCAGAAACGACGAGAGGGTATCGTACAAGAAAGACACATGATGAGTCAGGAAAACTCTGATCACCAGTACTCCAGTGGGGATTATAACCACCAGGCCAAAGAATCAACAAAGGACCAGAGGGAGAGGGAGGAACCGGAGGAGGACGAAGAGGAGGACAAAGAGGAGGAGGAAGGGGAGGAGGAGGGGGAGGAGGGAGAGGAGAGGGAGGTCCACCAAGAGATTCACATTCCTTCCACATTGAGTCCACAAACTCAGGGATCTGAGGCTGAGATGTCACTCAGGGAAGAAAAAATCTGCACTCCTATGATTGAGGAGGAGGACGATGAAGATGAAAGAGAGGAAGAGGAGGAGGGCTTGGGGAAGGACGTAGGCGAGGTGGTGGATGAGGAAGAGGAGGACCGAGACTCCAGCAAAGCCTCTCCGGCAACAGTGGTTATAGAAGTCCGCTCAGAGGAGGATGATGACGAGGATGATGACGAGGAGGAGGAGGAGGAGGAAGAGGAGGAGGAGGAAGAGGAGGAAGAGGAGGAGTATGAAGGAGAGGAGCAGGACCGTGTCTCAGAGGGCTCGGGAGTCACAGACGACTCAGAGAACTGGGATATGACTCGGGGGAACCTGGGGCTGCTGGAGCAGGCCATCGCCCTGAAGGCGGAGGAAGTGAAGGGGGGGCAGGAGGCCCGCAGCTCCCCCGACTACCAGCCGTACAGCTCCTCCAGCAAGGGCTCCGAGCCGGCTGCTGCAGCGCGCCGCACTGCTCACTACAGCAAAGGTACTTCCTGTTACTACCTACAAACAGTGGATTCACATTCCATTGATCAATCAGGTTATTAATCCCAACAATCAATCATTTGGATTGATTGTTTGGCTATACTATATATCTTTGATACTGACCAAAGAATAAAAACCCAACCAGTTTGTCGGATAGGGAGCTAAATTGTCGATTTTGGAAAAGCAAAAACTGACGGAGATTTGTGAAGCGCTCCCTTGACTTCTCACCTCACGGTATGTAATAGGATGAAAATAGAAATGAGTTCAATGAGTTCAATGAGTAGCCAAGAGTCTCCCCTTCGCAGACACAGCCACTTTAGAGTGGTTTGCATGCAATGTAGATGTGTTATTTACGATCTGTACTAAATGACAATTACAACTTGGCCTCAGAGGGCATTACATTCTACACACATGCCACATCCTCTGTCATCGGCACAGGGACAACTCCAAAAATGATAAAACCCTTCAACGGGAAGGAAAAAGAAGAGACCTAGGGAGAACTATCTGAAGAACGACAGTGTGATGGACAGAATGAACAACGTCAAAGATGATCAGTACAATCAATCCAAATGACAGAAATGATTCAAATACTGAGAGTAGTAAGCCAGGTGTTAGACAGGACCACCATCAGATACAGAAGGGAAAAAAGCATCAGTAATGTTGGTTTATGATGACAGTAATAGTACTGTGATTAATACTCATAATGACGTGGATAGCAGCAGCAGGTGTCAGCTGGGCCACAGCAGAAGGTCAGGACCAGGGGGGGCCGAGGGAACCACGAGCTTTGAAAACCTGAGCGGCGACAAAGCACCAACACTCTGGGGAAGAAGCTGAATGAGTGATGCTCACTAATGAGATGTGACTTATTATAGAAAGGAGTGAGAGAGTGAAAGAGGGGCTCGGTGTGTCCTAAGAAGTCCCCCCGGCAGTCTAAGCCTAGAGCAGCTTAACTAAGGGCTGGTCCAGGCTAACCTGAGCCAGCCCTAACTATAAGCAATAAGTAAAAAGTCTTAAGCTTTACCTTAAAGTAGGTGACCGAGTCTGCCCCCCGGACTGAAAGTGGAAGCTGGGTCCACAAAAGAGGAGCTTGATAACTGAAGGCTCTGGCCCCCATCCTACTGTTTAAGACTAAGAAATGAGCAACACAGCATTGATGGAGCACAGCTCTCTGGTAGGACAACATGGTATTATACGTTCCTTAAGATAAGATGGGGCCACACCAGCAAGTGCCTTGTAGGTGAGGAGAAATAATATCCTTGATTTAACAGAAATGAGCCTTATTGCATTCATGTGTAATGATTTCTTAAATTCACCTTTAAATTTGTCCATGAAAAAAAGAGAAGAGTAAATCAAAATGTTCCATGTTTCTGAGGTAATTCCTCTTAATGATGCAAAAGGCATCAATAGCAGTCAGTGTGCCTCTGGGTCTGGAAGTACTTGCTGATAGGTCAGGACTAAGCATTGAGGTATATCCACCCCTTGTTCCTACTTATCCATCACTGCCGCCACCTAATTCACACCATCCTCTATTCAGAGAAGAAGGAGGTGAAGTGTCCAACCCCAGGGTGTGACGGGACAGGTCATGTGACCGGGCTGTACCCTCACCATCGCAGTCTATCGGGATGTCCTCACAAAGACCGAATCCCTCCGGAGAGTGAGTACACGCCACCTCTGTGATGCTCGGATGTATCGTGGTTGCTCCTTAGGGCTCCATTGAATGTGATATGAAAGAGTGGTGTGTTCTCACCGTACTACCAGCTTAGTAGTATTTCCACCACCACTACCTCCTTAACATTTAAGAAACACCATACTACTGCTACTACCTTTCCTACCACTGCTTTTTCTTCTAATGCTGTTGTTACTACTGCTAAAGCAGCCTGACCTGAGTGTGTGTCTGCTGTGTGTCGGTAGTCCTGGCCATGCATGAGAACGTCTTGAAGTGTCCAACTCCTGGGTGCACAGGCCAAGGCCATGTCAACAGTAACCGCAACACACACCGCAGGTGGATGAAACACACCACGACAAACACACACACACACACACACACACATGTGCCAAACTAGCATAACATTTGTGGCCATGGAAATGATGGCAGAGTTTTCTGTGTGTTCTAAAGGCAAAAACTAGTGACTCGAGAAGAAGTTCAAGTTAGTATTTTTTTAGTTTAGAGATGAATATTTAGATTCAGCCATCACTGCTCCTACGCAGTCTATGGTCTGGCAGAGGTTCAGTTCTTAGTGATGGTGTAATGGTACTTTTGGAGCCCCTTGGGCTCAAAATGCAGCTAAAGAGTGAATCCCAGAGGAGAAGCAATCTTTTCTAATACTACTAACACATACTTACAAGGCTTATTAATAATTCAAATACCTGTCTGCATATTAAATGTCTACCTACTCATGCCCTGTTACATATGCCCCCCGTCAGTCTGTCCGGCTGTCCCATCGCAGCAGCAACTAAGCTCAACAAGGGCCAAGACAAGCAGGTTATTTTACAGGCACCCCCCAGCGAACCCCCTTCCAACTCTGACAGAGTGCTCAGGTGATTGTTTCTCTTCAGTTTAGTGTTTTGGAGCATGGCTCCATTTATTGTCACAGAAAAGCAGTGTGGATCTCCAGTAATGCTTAACTAATGCCCTTTCCTCCAGGCCCATGTGTTTTGTGAAACAGCTGGAGATCCCTCAGTACGGCAGCTTCCGGCCCAACGCGGTGACCACCACGCCGAGAGCTAACCTGGCCAAGGAGCTGGAGAAGTACTCCAAGGTGTCTTTTGACTATGCAAGCTTTGATGTCCAGGTGTTTGGAAAGCGTATGCTCATTCCAAAGACACCCAGCAGCGCCGAAACGTCACCCAAAGCCTTCAAATGTAAGAGCCACTCTGATCACCTCCATGCTACACCTCCAGGGTCCATTTTGGAAAACCATGTGTTTCACATTCCATTTTATTTTTCACAGTTGAGGTTGTAAGAACAGAACATCTGGGTGCTGCTCTTGAATTTGTCTTTTGAACACATACTAAATAATGCGAAAGGTTGCACATTGCAGTACTTTCAGGTTGATACAGTTATCAATATTTAAGAGTTGAAAAATCTGACATTGCAATACACCAAAATACATTTTTCTTTTTAATTTGATAATCATATTCTCAAACTGAATCTCTCATTTGGATGATACACCTCGGTTCTTCAGACAGCAGGAGAAACATCTCTCTCTCCTCCTCATCTTCCTCTTTACTGTCTCAATAGATTGTTAAAAGTACCCACTGAACCCATCAAACCCATTTCTATCCAGATGAACAAAACTAGGAAACTGAATCATAGGAAATATACAGTAAAGAAGCATAAAAGGTAGATGGTGCAGAATGAACAGTTGGAGAAGATTGTTCAGCTCAAGAGTTAAAGAAAATGATGCCATTGGATCTTATACATAGTGTGTTGTGATTTCCAGATACAAATAGTTTTTTGGTTTCTCCACCTGTTTGGATCTGTATGTCATTCACTGTGTGTTTACACCATAATGCCTCCCACGCTGCCGACTACCAGTCAATGAATGAAAACACACAGCAGCAGCAGCAGATCTGTCCCGTTTAGCCTTCGCGTTCATAGAGTTCTACTCTTTTGTTCCTTCTGCTCCCCCCCGCTCAGCTAAATCATTCCCTAAGGCCTCCTCGCCCAGTCACAGTGTGTCAGGAGGCTTTTCCATGAGCGCCTCGTCCTCCAGTAGTTATGACTACAGCCAAGATGCAGAGGCGGCCCACATGGCAGCGACAGCCATCCTCAACCTCTCCACCCGCTGCTGGGAGAGACCAGAGACCATCAGCACCAAGCCCAGGGAACCGGGCTCCAAGGTACACTGTGCAGCCCGGGGCCGCTCCGGTGCTCGTGGCTATCTGTTGGTACTGACGGCCGATCTGGCCCCTCTAGGAGTCGGACATCGAGGTGGATGAGAACGGCACCTTGGACCTCAGCTTGAAGAAGACCAAGAGGGAGGGCGTGCAACCTCCAGAGCCTTCGTCCTCCTCCTCGTCTTCCTCTCAACACATCGGAGCCGCCCCGTCTCAGAGCCTCACTCAGCCTGAGTGGGAGGGGCCGCTGGACTTCACCAAGTCCAGTGGAGTCAAGGAGGAAGACCATGAAGAGGTAATTCAATCATGAGAGAAGGAATGTACATACAAGGGTTGGTTTCCCTCCCATGTGACCTGTGTTTCACCTTTCTCCAGGTGGAATATACAGCTCCTTCATACACCTCCTCAGATGGTGAGGAAGGGGACCAGGAGAATCTGGAGGAAAGGAAGTACCCGGGTGAGGTCACCACCGGCAGCTTCAAGGTCAAGTTTCAGCCCAAAGACAGCAAAAAGGAGATTCTTATGTAAGTCACAACTCTTACCGCATGTCCCATCAACACCTTGCATGCCACCACCGCCACACGGTAGCTTAACAACTTGCATGCTAGCAGTAAACCCCCCCCCCCCCCCCCGGAATATTATAAAGTGCCCTATCACCCAATATGCCAGCTCTTTTTCCCCCCACCCTTTGATTGGCTTCTATTCGCTGCTGCTGCATACTGTTGATGTGATGTGATTGGCTGAGGCATTTATTGTCACAATAGGTCCCGGAGACAGGGGACAGGGACGACTCAAACGTGGATTTTTCAGGTTTCCAAAACAAAAAGGACTTTATTAAAGCCGTATATCAACAGTACCAAGGGCCTGAAACAGGAGCCAAGACAAAGCAAAACACACTCTGCAACACTACACTAACATCCACAAAGACGAGACAGTGAACCCACCAGGGGACAAGGGACACACGTGGTGGAGGTGCAGGTGATTGGACACGGCAGACAAACACGTTTGCAGGAAGTTATTTATTGGTTTTGTTTGATAAGGCCAGTGCACATTCATGAAAACAGCTGTAAATGTGCCATTTAGCCAAAAGGCGTCAAAAGTGTCAGACTGCAAAAACAAAAACAGAATATAAGACTACATTTCAAATGTTCAACAATATTGACAACAGCCCTCCAACAGCCTTCCAACAGCCCCCCCCCCCCCCCCACTGTCCTCAGCAGGGTCTGCAGGATTGATGCCGCTCACATGGGCCGTTGATTGACGTTTAGGTGGTTCGCACTGGTCCTGGGTCTGAAGGGTTTGACACCACACAGAGTGGAGTCTGCATGTTCTCCCCGTGTCTCCTCCCACTGTCCAAACACAGCTCGGGGGGTTTGGGTCATTGGTCTAACTCAAATTGCCTGTAGGTGTGTGGATATGAGAGTGAATGGTCATGTGCCCCCCCCCCCCCCCCCCCCCCCCCGGATCCTCTAAGGATAAGCGGCACACATGACTCACCAACAACTCACTTGCACAAATACCACACATCCATGGACTGATTCATTGATCTACACACTTCATTCAACAATAATTTAACATTTAATTCACCGATCAATTGTGAGCATACACTGTAAAGTGAAACGCTGCTCTTTGAGAAAATACATGAAGAAGTCTTAAGCTTTAGTAAACAATTTCATCAGGAAAGAAATGGTGAAAAAGTACAAATGGGATGACCAATCAAAAAAAGTAACAACTTAATTGCCATAAAAACATAAATATCGACTTTTTATGTTGTCGTTGAACAAAAACAGGTCACAAAGAATAAGTATAGTGATTTGTTCTGGCCTGTCAGTATAAGCATCCTCTTCAAAGGCAATGGACTGATGTGTGAGTATGTATCTTGGCCACAGATGTCCCACCCCAGGCTGTGATGGCAGTGGACACATTACTGGCAACTACGCATCACACCGAAGGTAAGACCTGCACCCTGACTTGGAAATGATCAGCAAAGTATGTATGCTTTACAAATCTATGGTAAGATCTGGTGATTCTGACCGGAATCCTTTTAGAAGGAAAAGGGGAGTGACTCTACTACATCTCCCTTTCTGGGGCAACTCAACCAATCTGCTTCCAGCCTGTGGGAATGTAAAAAAGCATGAAGCAGAGCTTGAATGAGTCCTGCCCTGATTTCTCTAAAAACCAATTCTACTGCTTGTCATTCAGTACAGACACTAGTAATGAATGCACTAATGTAACGCTAGTCGCTGTAAGTGTTGGATCGAAATAGATCCCTCTTCTGCTCAAACAAGCCACAAGGAGGCCAAATGTGCAGCTGTGTTTAGTACAATATGTTGGAAGTTGGAAAGCTGGTGGATAAGAGCATAGACTTCTGCATGAGCCTGTAAAAGCCTCTCTCCATAAGTCATGGCCTAAACAGAGGCTGGCAGGTAGCAGAGATATGTCTTAATATCATTTATGCACGTCAAATCTACTTGTGATTCAAATCACCAATGAATACGCCAAATTAATCACTATTGCACTTGCTCATGCCCCAAAATTCTGCATGTACACGATCTGTAAGCTGTGAGTTGAGTAGAGCTCCAGCATTTGCATTGTGTATTCAACCTCCTTAAGAATACACAAGCCACATTCATTCAAAATATATGTTTTCCTTCAAAAAGAGCCAAAATATTCAATATTATTTGATACGACTGGTGTTCAGATGACATGGGTCCAAGTAAAAAAAAACCTGAAAGGAAGTTGATGATGTTTGACCATTCAAATGTGGCATCTTCAGTGCCAATGAGAGGGCTAGTGTCCCACCTGGGGAAGGATCACGAGTTTAAGATGCTTTTCAAATCAGACGCAAACAAAAGCAGTGGATTGTTTCATTTCCACCTGATGACAAAGTACTCAGTCATCTACACACACACTCATCACTCACTATTTCTCCTATCCAACTACTCCTCCACTGTAGAGATCAGTTTATAAAAGAACTCCTGTCCTCCCTGTGTGTGTGCTGCCCAGTCCTGTCCTGGTTCTGTAGTCCAGTTCAGGTTCTGGCCCTTTCTTTCACTCATACTCAGACATCCTGTTCTCAGTCTGGTTTTCTGACACTCTCTCTCTAACCTATCTTCCAGTCTGTCAGGCTGTCCTCTTGCTGATAAATCACTTCGGACCCTCATGGCTGCCCACACAGCTGAACTAAAGTATGTCTGCTTTCTCCTGTCTCTCACCTCCAACATGTTCACTGAGCACTCAGTCTGCAGCTACAGCTCTATCCCTGCTCTCCTTTTAACACTAATATAAAATAGTCACAATCAATCATAATTTAGTTCAATATTGAAAAATCAAAACCCCAAACAATGAGCCCTAATGATTTAGTAAGAGAAGCTGGTTCTGCCTGCAGCTTGCTATGAATGAAAGCTTGTGGAGTGAAGGACCGTCTGTGTGTGTCTCAGGTGTCCCACCCCAGGTTGTGACGGATCCGGCCACATCACAGGAAACTACGCCTCACACAGAAGGTATACTTCTCCTCCCCTCCTGTCCCATCAGTCACGGTGTGCAGATGGATTCTGTGATTGGTCCTCTCTGTGTCTCCCTGCCAGTCTGTCCGGATGCCCTAGAGCCAAGAAAGGAGGGGTCAAATCAACTCCCACCAAGGACGACAAGGAAGACTCGGAGCTCTTGAGGTGGGCAACAAATGCTCGTTGGCACTTACAATCAAGCGAGGCCTATCTGACGTTGGACTGTCACCGCAGCACCACTGGGGGGTGGCTTTTCATGAAACTAATGTGGACATTCAGAGGAATGTCATCTTTTAGATCGCCATCAGGACTTCATGTTGACACAAGAAATAGGCAGGTCTCTCTGCTACCGCCACTCGACCTCTGCAGCTCATCCAGAACGCAGCAGCTGGTCTTTAACCTTCCTAAATTCTCCCACACTCCTCCTCTCTTCACTGGTTACCAGTGGCTGCCTCATCCAGGTCAATATATTGGTTCTCACGTGCCATGCTGTGAATGGATCGGGTCCAGTCTACATCCAGGACCTGGTGAAACCCTCCATCCCGACCCGCACACCCCGCTCTCTCGCCTCTTAGCTGTCCTGGCTCCTCAATGGTGGAACGAGCTCTCTGATGACATTTGGACCACAGAGAGCTCGTTCCACCATTGAGGGGCCAGCCATTACCGTCCACTATCCAGAGTATGTTCACGTTAGGGCATTCCACAATAAATGAGAGTCAAAGTGTACGTATAAATGTTTATTCAATTTTCCATTTAAAATGTTCCATTTATTTCGTACAATACATCTTACATATATTTGATGAAATTGGTCTAATATGGAACCTTCTGGAACATCCCAATTGACTACCAGTAATTTCCTGGTGAGCTGTTTTAAATTTTCAAACGAGACCATCACATTTGGACTGATTTGTCGCTCCTGGCCTCTTTACGTCTCTTTTTTCCATTGTCGAGAGTCCAATCAGTCACACGAGTCGTCTGCCTGTGTCCAGGTGTCCAGTTCCTGGCTGTGACAGTCTGGGCCACATCAGCGGGAAATACGCCACCCACCGCAGTGCCTACGGCTGCCCGCTGGCAGCCCGCCGGCAGAAGGAGGGTCTCCTGAACGGCACCCCCTTCTCCTGGAAGGCCTTCAAGACCGAGGGCCCGACGTGCCCGACGCCAGGCTGCGACGGCTCGGGCCACGCCAACGGAAGCTTCCTGACGCACCGCAGGTATCCTCGCATATGAGGGTCGTAACACACACAGAACTTCTTAATAGAATGTCATGGCTCTTGATCTGCTGCCCCTCTCAGTCTCTCAGGTTGTCCCAGAGCGACAGCCAACAAGAAGAGAGCCAAATTCCCCGGAGACGAGTACATCACTGCAAAGTTCAGAGCCAGCGATGGTAAGAGACATCATTTTGCACTCGTCCCAAAAACATGTAATAACAAGGCATGCAGGAGTGCAAATCCCAGGGACCTGTGTAATAAACATGTCTTACAGCTGCCTTTATGCTCTGTTTACTAACTGCGTAGTTCTGGACAACGATGAGGACATCAAGCAGCTGAACAAGGAGATCAATGAGCTGAGCGAGTCCAACTCGGAGATGGAGGCGGACATGATGAATCTGCACACTCAGGTGAGTTCAGCTGCTGCCAGCAGGACGAGGATGAGACGTTTGAAATGGATCAGAGGCGTAACGGCCTGTAGAGAGCGGCGGATGCTGCACAGACTGCAGAGCTGAGTATCTCGCTTTGCAGCTTTGTCAGTAATACAAAAACTGAAAAGCCTCTGCCGCCCGAAACCATGCTTTTACTGTCAAGTTCTTTCCTTTGCTGCTGGGGGGCTGAGTTGGCCGTGTGCCTCTGCTTCAGATCTCTTCAATGGAAAACAACCTGAAGAGCATGGAGGAGGAGAACAAACATATCGAGGAGAGGAATGAGGCCTTATTCCTGGAGCTATCTGGCCTGAGTGAAGCTTTGATCCGCAGCTTGACCAACATCCGCCTGCCCTCCCTGGTGAGAACATGCAATGTCTTTTGGTCTGTTTCAAGAGGACCTTGAGGTCTCCATTGAAGCGACGGTGTGGGGGCCTGTGTATACACCATAGTTCATGTCCAGGCTTATGAAGCCCAGGTATGAAAGCATTCACTGATTAACCTGGAGGGTTAGTAGCTGGTTAGAATGCAACCAAGCATAGAAGTATATGACATAGAGATACCATAAAGAAATATGAACACTCATTATACAGTAACAATAACAGAATAATTACATTTAGTAAACCAGGATATTAAACGGTTGGATTATTAAACTAATTGTACTCTTATGTCAGTATCGCCTAGCTTAGCTCCACTAGCTGAAAACAGTGAGCAATTGGCCAGTTAGCAGGTCTATATGACAAGTAGATCCCCCTAAATGTTCTGCTAACCCAATAAACAGTCAGCGGGCCTCTGACCAAGACCATGGCTGACAGGAACCATTCAGTGTGACATACACGCTGAACAGAGACCAGGGCTGTTTTCATTAGAAACACATTCGGAGAGTTAGCACGTGTTGAAGCGTCTATGAATTGGCGTCTGTGAAGGACTGTTAACCTTCCCAGTGAAACTAGCCAGTAGAAAGTAGCTTTCCTCTTGAAGGCTTGCATACGACCTTCTTCCTCCTACCATTGGTTCTGGCTTCATACATATCAAAGTGGAGAATCCAAGAGTGCATTACATGCTCAACTGATGATCTTGTTGTTCTATGGGCCTGTAATACGTAGCAGTGTACCATTCCTCCTCAAAGACTTTCTGACCTCTGACCTCTGTGTGTGTTCAGCAGGAGCCGCTGTCAGAGCAGAACTTTGACAGCTATGTGGACACCCTGACTCACATGTTTACCAACAAAGAATGCTACCAGAACCCGGAGAACCGGGCTCTGCTCGAGTCCATCAACCAGGCGGTGAAGGGCATCGAGGTGTGACAGACAGGAGGAGGACAGAGGGCGGGGCATCACAGTGACTATACCAATCTTTCTTTCCAAACCCTTTAGATACTGTATGTAAAAAGTGATTCTCATTTGGAACTCTGTCATCTGTTCTTTGCATTAGTTTCCCATTTGCATGTTGCTTTATGATGGTATGAGCGTGAACAGATTAGGGTTAACACGCTAACACTCAAACTAAATTGATACTGCAAGCAAAGGCATCTCAAGGCAGGCGTGCAGAACAAAGTCGGGAGTGCAGTGTACAGCCTGAGCTGAGCAGACCCTCTTAGTTAGAAAACATATCCCATCTCCAGTTAATAATGTTGATAGTATTCTATATGAGCATAGTGATGTTTCACCTCCAGGACTAGTTTGTAGATCATTCTTACTATTGCTGTTGCTTACTATTTAATAAGTTATTCATTCATGTCTGCTGTATTATTTATGTATGCCTATTTATTACTCATTATATATTTATTTATTTTTTATTTCAAAATGCTACCAGAGGAGATTATAAATGGTAACCGAAAGAAGGGAATCATTTCCTCTGCATTCTTGAACAAAGAGGAAATATTTTAAGATATCAACTATAAATTGTTTTATATATCTTATTATTTATTTAAAATACTGGGATCTTTTTAAGTGCAAATATTTTGTAACTGAAAGTTTTTTAATCATTTTCTAAAGACTTTTTTTTTTTGGTGCTTCTGTTTATATCATTTACCTTTTTATTTTCACAAACTATTTTGAGTACACTGCAATACACTGGGAATATTGAGCTCCACATATTTGGTATTTATTTGGTGATGAAGAACAAAGTGATGGTGAATATTTATTTTGTATTGTCTTTGTGTTAATGATGGCTGTGTATGGATTAGTATTTAAGTTGCTCTTGAAATAAAGGTAAACCCACAGTATGTGTGTAGTGGACCGATTATATTTATGTGGTGATTATACTTTTTTAGATTTAGCATTGTTTAAAGTGTAAGTATACGGTTTGAATACGAATACTAAGAAGAAACTGGGGGAGCTATTACCTGATCATCCATCACTTAAGATCATACCAATGTCTGTTAAATGTTCGTTTTAAACAAAACTAGAAAATGCGTTGGAATGCATAAAGCTAAATATTAATTTCAGAAAGTTGCTTAAAGTACAGAAATGAAAAAAGCTGAAATTAATTCTAAAAATTGCTGAAAATACAGAAATGAGAAAAGATTAAATTAATTTGAAAGAATTGGAAAAAAACACTTGGAGAAGCTCATATCAATCAAAAAAATACAGAAATAATAAAAGCTGAGAATTTAAAAATATTTTTTGTAGTAATATTAGTATTTGTTGAGGCGTCTCTGCTGGCATAATCAGCTGTAGTACTAATACTATTAGTCACTGTAGTATTTGTAGTAACATCAGTAGTAGTAATGTAGCAGTGTAGTATTAATAGCAATAGAAATAATAGTATTGAGTAGTTTCATTGGTAGTAGTATTACTAGTAGTAAAATTATTAAAAGCAGTAAAAAAAAAACTAATAGTACATTTTATAGTAGTAAGAGTAGAGAAATCAGTTGCAGTGTCACTCTTACTGGTAGAGATAGTATTTCAGTACTATTTCTAGTAGTTTTGGTAATAGTAAGAGTATTTTTAGGGAGACAAAATGTTTGTTATTCAAACTAAATGGACTTGGTAAATTCATAAACTAATGACAGGACCTACCACACACAGTGACACCTGCCCATCAGTCACTAACATTCACACACTGTAGTCACAGCTGGAGGAGCGATGCTGGGGTTAAGTGTCTTGCCCAAGGACACATCGACATGCAGGTTAGCCGGGCCTGGGATCAGACCAACAACCCTCTGATTGGAGGACGGCCTGCTCCCCACAGTCACCCTAAAATAAGACAACTAAAGTAGAATAGATATCAACAAGCTGATTTTAAATAAAATTGTTAAGACTTGTGTCAACATTTTAAAGTTTAAATGGTGTCTCTACCCAAAAGATTGGAAAAGCTGAAAAAGTTGAAGTTTTGAGAGGATTTGAAAATTAACTCAATTGGAAACATGTTAAAAAAGTTTAACATTTGAATGGTCTTAAGGTGTGAAGCAGTTAAAGGTGCGAAGGAAGAAATCAAATCTTTAATCAATTTATTATTCTAAGAACAATAGTTGGAATACATCAAGGTATTCCAACTATTTTATAAGTAATCTACGTTTTTTTAAGGTATCTACATGCAGCCACCATTGTATGCAATTTCAGCGCAGGATTTAGGGATTGGGGGGGGGTCCGTAGCCTCCAGCCCAGACTCTACACAGATGTTTCGATGCCACATCCGTCCAGCTGTGTGGTGCTGTTCCAGTCTCCCATTAGCTTACATCCTTCAATTAGAAGTGTGTAAATACTTCTGAGTATAGTGTACAGTATTGATACCAATCGGGCAAAACACCATCTACTTCATGTTTGGAAGAGGATACATCCATCATGCATTCCTCTCCCAAATGACAAACCGCTGCCCTTTCAAGTTGTGCATTGGATGCCTTTAGCAGTAGTCATTAGTAGCCATTGATTTTCAAGTCTGGACTCATCAGAGGCTTCAAAGAACCCATCACTCTGCAGTGATCACGTGGCAGCTTAAGGGAACCGATGAAAGAAGTCAAAACAAAAAGCATTGCAACATCATTTACTCATTTTAATGTTTAAAAAAATACTTCTTTGGGCAAAGAGACAACAGTAGGTCCCAGTTTAGTGAGGAAACAGGAGACCTAAACAATGACACCCACCAAATGATGACTGGTGGAGCAAGATAAGATGAGGTAAATGTTTTTGAGGAAATAAAACAAAAAAAGGCACAATTTACAAACCAACCATGCCCTAAATTCACAATAATAATTATGATAATAATATTAATAACAATAATATACAAAGTACAGCTAAAAAAAAGGAAAGAAAATTTGCACCAACAAAAATACAGACCACTTATTATATTATACAAGGCAAGTCCTGCCTGTGGGGCTCCTTGCGTGTGCTCCACCCTAAAGCAGGTTTCTATACACCAGCCTCCCCCCCCCCCCTGCCTGCCTGCTGCTGCTCTACAGATAGCAGTTCTGAAGTCACAGGTCCTCCAACAAACTATCTCACCACCAGACATGACACACATAGTTTGGAGGGCCCGATGCAATCGTCGTGGCAGAAGGCACCGCAGCCTTGGCACATGATCATGGCTTTGAGGCGGCACGAGCACTTGAGCGCCACCTCGTCCGCCGTACTGTCAGTAAAGGCCTGAATACTAAGGGTGGTCTGGCTGGAGGACAAGCAGGGGCGCAGCTGGAGCACGCTGTCTGCCATGCTCCGGGAGAAACCGCCATTGTCCATCACTGACACGTTGGCTGTGTAGCTTACTCCTCCAACACCACTATGCTTGGGGAACTTCCCATAGAGCTGGAAGGGCAGGGCGGAGGGGGAGGAGGAGGGAGAGCCGGAGCAGTAGGTAGCTTTGCTGTGTTCCTTCTTTGCCATCCTGGCGAAAGTCATCTCCATGTTGAGGAGTCCCTCCATCGCCCCTCCACTCAGGTAGCCGTCCACAGCGCCCCCCGGCTCCTTTTTTGTAACACTCATGGTTTTAATGGGGGACGATTTGGCAAGAGCCTGGCAAGGGGGCCGCACACCTACTTCATTTTTGACTGTGGGCGTAGGAGACAGCGGCAGCTGGTGTGAGGGATGGGGCTGAATATGTGAGGGTCGCCAGTTGATCTTAACAGTAGGCGCCACCTCTGTGGGACAGGGGTCTGCATGGGGAGGAAGGGGTCCATTAGGCATGGTTCGGTGGACTGTCTGGGGCCGGTCTTCATTGACCCCCTTCGAGGGCTGAGGACCCTGGGGGTCTTTTATAACTGCAGACTCCAACGCAGTCTGAGAGCTAAGGTCGGACTTTCTTATGAAGGACGAGGAGGCCGAGGAGGGTGGCAGAGAGGTGATGACCGGGACAGCCCCGGGAGCCTGCTGAGACTGATACTGCGTGGCAGACGGCGCTTCCATCAAACAGGACACTGGGCATCCTGTTGGAAACTGGTTGGGTATCTGAGAGGCTGCAGCCAGTTCTGGGCCAGAAGACTGAGCCAAGACCTCTGGCCTGTTGCGAGGCCCTGGGGTCCGTGCCATTGGTGGTCTGGGTTGAGGTCCTGCCAATCGGCTGATCTCCAGCCGGTTGGCAGAGTGTGAAGGTAGAACTTTCTCCAGGGACAGGCTGCCCTGTAGTAGCTGAGTGACCAAAGGGTTGTTGGCTTCTACACTGGATACCAGCCTGAGTGAGCTGGCCAGTCTCTTGGATGCAGCGGTAGCAGTTGGCTGGGCGACAGAGGCCTTTGAACATCCATGATACTCCTCTTCAGCGGGGTTCTCACTGGAAGCTTCTCCTGGCTCCATTTTGACCACAACGTTGGTGTCCCTCACCCCCTGTGGGTGGGATGCAGACTGGTGGTCCTGGTAATGCAGACCACCGTGCTGCGGGTTAAGCAGTCCATTGGGAAAGCAGGGCTGAATGACGGTCTGACCGTGGCGGCTGGAGACGTAGGCCTGGATGACCGGATGCTGGTTCTGGGGAGGAGGGCTGCGGATGACCAGTTGGCCGTTTCGCTTGATGCTCACTTGGGGGCACCAAGCCTGTTCAGGCTGCTGCTGCTGCTCATCCTCCTGGAGATCATTCTCACAATCTGAAGCCGTCTCCGTGGAGTCACTATGTGTCCCAGCGTCGTTGTCTTTCTCACCACCAGAGTCTGCATGTTGGGGGGAGGATGTCTCTGTTTGTAGTCTCTTTGCAGCGGAGTGAGAGATTGCATCCTGGGATTCCACGTGGTAGGAACCATGATGGATAACGCCACCCAGCCCAGCCTCCCTCCCATGTGCCTGCTCTTTGGAGTGACAGGAGCTTGCCAGTGTCTGAATCACATCCACACCCTGAGCCCCAAACCTAGGGAGAGAATCTGGGATGGAGGTTGGAGCCAGAGAGGGTTTTAAATAACCGTGGTCAGCCATCTCTACGGGGGAGGCAGCAGGCTCAGGCGCCTCGGCCTTTGGAGAGGGCGAGTCCGCTGCCTGGTCGGTGAGCCCATTGGAGGAGCTCGGAACACCGGCTGACGTGGTTTCTACTTCCTCAAGGACCTCTGACCCCGCTTCCACTTGAGGAGGGCTTAGAGTCTCCAAGGACATGGAGGTTGAGGTAGTGGACAGGGAGGAGGCTGGCTCAGGTGTCGGCTCTACATTGAAAAGCTGTAGTTGTGTTCCAGACGAATTTGTGCCTGAAGACGTTCCCTGCTCCTCCATGCCACCACTTCCCCTTCTTCTTCTTCCTCCTCCTCCTCCTCCTCCTCCTCCTCCTGGCTCGATAGGTCCTGGATGCTCTCGCGCTCGTCGTCCATTGCTGCTATCCGATACCCCAGAAGCAGGCCGCAGCCTGACCCCGACCGCCCCTGTCCCGTCGCCAGAGGCTGCAACAGCAGCAGCGGCCTCGCGCTGGGCCCGGGCTTGCTGGGCACGGGCTTTGATGTCCGCCAAGGTGCGCGCACCCCCCGTCCCCGCCCGCCGCGAGCCCTCCCCGGGGGGCACGATCCGGGGACAGATCTGGTAGGTGGGGTGGCCTTTGACCCAGGGGGGTTTGATTCTGGACAGTTGAATCTGGGGCAGAGACACAAGAACAGCGAGTTAAACTATCTGGACAACAAGTCATTGCTGAGTGTAGTATATTCTTTTTGTGCAGTCTTACCCGGATAGGCGGCACCTTGGGCTCCTCTGTTGTCGGCTGCGGCTTCTCCGAGCGGACACCGTCAATTGTGGTACGAAAGGACTGACGCTCGTCAAGCCGCGGCCTTTTTTCGGGAAAGCTAGAGAAGGCCGGAGTCTCATCTGGCCTTCTCTTCTGCTCCTTGGTCTGAGCGCTGGGCACAGGGGTGGCGGCTGGGCTGGCTGAGGGGCTACTCTCGCGGCTGCTGGTGGTGGTACCTCCTGTAACGGAGGTGACCACAGAGGCGGTGTCATCCAGTGGGTCGGCAACGACTGCGACACTGGAGGATGCTGAGGAGGATGAAGAGGAGTCCAGGCCTGCAGCAAACACTCCCTGTCTATCAGAAGGTGAGGAGGGTGAGGAAACCGGCGAGGAGGCAGACGAAGACGAAGAAGAGGAGGAGGAAGAGGAGGACGAGGAGGAAGAAGATGGGGAGGAGGTGGACGCCAGTACAGGTAGAGTCTCCTCTGGGAGCAGGCGGGCTGCTGCTGCTGCTGCTGCTTCTGCTTCTGCTGCTTCAGGCTCTTCATTAGCGCTTGTGGAGTCTGGGCTGGGAGTGGGTGTGGGAGTGGGTGTGGGAGTGGGTGTGGGAGTGGTAATTGGTTCGGGAGTTGGTGCGGGAGTGGCAGCTGGAGTTGGTGCGGGAGTGGCAGCTGGAGTCGGAATGGGAGTAGCAGTCGGTGCAGGAGTGGCAGTTGGGGCTGGCAATATGATTGGCTCTGGCTCGGGGGTGGGAGAGGCCTTTGGCTCGATGGAGGCACTCTCAGGTGGGAGCTCCACGCCACACTCGGCCTGCAGCACCACCTCCCCTTGAACAATCGTGTTGTCAGACATGGGAGAGCCAATAGAAACGGCCGGGCTGTCCAGGGCGGCGCCGGCCTCAGCAGCTTCTGCAGACTGCAGGGCTGGAGGAGTGGCGGCCTTGCAAAGGGTCCGACGGGCGCGCCGACGCAGGTCAGCCCGCGTGCGTCTCCTCATCCTGCCATCTCTCCTCCGTCGACCAACGCTGCGTCTCTTGGGCGCACCAGTTGCCACCGCCGCCACATCAGTGTCCAGCACAGCGGCTGCAACTTCACCGGCTTCACTCATGGTGAGCTTCAGGGACTCCTCTTGTGTCAGACCAGACCTACAGGTACATAAACGAGGCTTTAGTGCATTTTAGAGAGGCATACATTTGTTTGCATAATGCAATAACCCTGTCTGAGGTAAGTTATAACCGAGTCATCTAAACTACATGGATGGCAGAAGAAAAGATGGAAAAACAGACCAACATATCTCAGCGTTTCTAAATGATACCAGTGACCCATATCTGACAAATGAATATGGCTGTTGTATGAACAGTGGATTTAGACTTGGATGAAATGGGTTGGCTCTTACTTTTGCCCATGGTACTCTTCAAAAAACTTTTCCTTCCACGCCTCTACCTTCTTCTCTTTCTCCATTTCCTGCCGGAAACGCACCTGCATCTCGTGGGTGAACTCACCTAAATGTGTCAAACACGTGAAGATTCAAATAAATAGCTGCAAGACTGAACCTTTCTAATTGTATAACCACTATAATTCTTGGTAGAAACGCAACGTGGCCACCGTTCAGCTGTTAAAATAAGCAGCTCATTTTCATTTGCAGTAACAGTGCTAACAGAAGCAGTATAAAGACAGGACGTTCCCCAAATCACATCCAAGATCATGCACTTACACTGAACGGCCTATTTCTCATTCACAACAACGATTGCTGGGCAGCACTGTTGACTGGCCCAACTCTCAGTTAAATATCAGAACATGCCCACGATTGGCTGATCACGTACCCTCCGCCAGCCTCTCTTTCCAGCTCTGGGAGGCATGGGTGAAGAACTCATTGTTGAGAGCTGAGCTGCTCAGTCTAGCCATACCATCTGGTCCAATCTGTAAGAGCACAATGTATCAATAGCAATGGACCCATGCACCTGAGGAATAGAGTGGACTATTGCTCACATGCATCTTATTCATATGCACAATTCTAAAAAAATCAATGGGCTGGCTCATTCTAACAGTAATAGTCGTTGTTGATGAATCTTTGGCGGGAAGAGGCACATAGCAATGGCTCCGATGATGAAAGTTGGGGATTAACTGAAAGGACAGAAAGAAAACCTACCTGACGGTCCACCTCTGGCAGCAGCTGCAGCAGCT
Organism: Pungitius pungitius; assembly: GCF_949316345.1. Taxonomy (NCBI): domain Eukaryota; kingdom Metazoa; phylum Chordata; class Actinopteri; order Perciformes; family Gasterosteidae; genus Pungitius; species Pungitius pungitius. Next base: position 35,435,016 of record NC_084900.1, read on the forward strand.
GCTGCTGCGAGTGCGCGGGGAAGGCCGAGAAGGTCCGCACATTGATGAGGGCTCTGATGTTGGTGTTGACCAAGATTGAGCCTGGTGTTTCAAAGTCTACGTCCACCCCGCCTCGATTCCTCTTCATGGGGCCTGACACAGAAAGAACACATGACTGACTTCTTAGCTAAATCTCCACAGTGCTGTGCTCTGGCTGCAGGTCCCATTTATCAATTATGATATTGAAGAGATCTGAACAGTTGGGTGTTATTGTGTTATTATGTGTGTTGTCAATGCAGACATTGTCAAGACTAAATGATGGTTTTTACCTGAGGGGACATGCTCTCCGTTCACTTTAAGAGGGGTGAGGACAACACGGGGCATCATGACTGCTTTCTTCCTCTGCCTCCCTGACTGTAGCCCAATGGACAGGGGGACACAGGAGACAGTTGTACACTCAGTATGTTAAGCAGCACTGCTATCCTGTCCCACTACAGATCAAGTCCAAACGCACGGTGAGACAGGGGCACACGGATAATATTCTAAGTTCTCAGGAACTCCATCCTTTAGAATTCAACTTGAAAACAAGGGGAAGGTGCTGACCTGTCTTGAGCGGCTCAGTCTGGTCTGAGTGTGCTGAGGGTGCTGGGTCTGCTGGGTGTCGGTGCGTCCTTGCTGCCCTGCCGCCCTGCTGAGGCGCGTCTGGGGCTGGTTGCTGGGAGCCGGCACTTCAGCGGAGCAGGATGCGCTTGACGAGCTCTCATCCACCGAGGCTTCAGGTCAGAGAAAAACATCCACTCAGCCTCAACCATATAAGAGTTTAGCCTGGTCTTCATGCAGAGGTCTAAACGAGCACCCATACAATGGAAGCAATTTCCTCTGCTTCATGGTGGAAAGAAAGAGTGTTTTATAGAATGGCTTCGTGAAACTACCCCCCCCCCCCCCCCACCTGGTGTTTGGTGTAGTTTTACCATCATTGTCGCCACTGGCAGCAGCCGTGGTCTCCGTGGAGTCGCAGCTTTCCTGCTCAGGAGACTGGGTGGGGGGGGCAGAGGCCACGCCGCCTGCTGCCGGGGTGCTGCTGCTGGAGGCCGAGGTGCTGCTGGCCGGCTCCGCTGCAGTCTCCGACTCTGAGGTCGTCTTTGTCCATTGGAGGGCGTTCTTCTGCAGTGGGGGAATAACAACAATCTTCTCTGCATGTGTGATGCACGTCAGACAGCTGCCTCTGAACTGATTTTAGTGGCCGTTGAACTATACAAAAACAAACGATCGTAACTGTTGAAAAGGGGTCGAATTCTATTTTTAAATCAAATTTGTTTTCCTGTTATTTTCCCACGCAGCAGCGGCACAGAGCGCACCAGAGTGACCACTACCCCCCCTCCCTGAAGTTGTAAACCATGGGGAAACACTGGGTTGAATGTACGATGTGGTGTGTTTATGCCATTAAAAACATAAGATGCCATCTCTGTTATAGGAATTGAATTCACATGTAATCAGATTACCTGACTAGACTGTGTGCATCCTCTTCAGGAGTATCATGAACTAGAGCATTACATCAATAAGTCGGTCCACAGGCAGACTTCTCAAACAAATATATTCCATGTGGAACTGGCCTACTATATTGACCTTTTAAAATCCATATAGCATTTATAACATGAGCAACAAGCATTCAGAGTGAAGACGATCATGTTACCTTGAGAGTGAACAGGCTCATCCGCCCAGGCAGCTTGAAGAAGATGCTGTTCTTGACTCGGTCTCCCCTCACCTGGGAGTGGAGCATGGTGACCAGGCAGGCCAACGGTGCCGTACCACTGGACACAGTGACACTCAGTTAAAAAGTCATGTGACACAGGGGAGATGCAGGCACATTACGATCTGAAAACATTCTGCTAGTTCTACCTGGTTTTCATGCTTTGATTAAAATAAAGGTTGCCATCCCAAAATCCCTGAAGAATAATGTTGGGCGATTTGACGGGGTAAAAGATACATACTACACGTGACAGGAATATTGATAACATGTCAGCCATTGTTGCATGTGTACTCCCTTTGCAAGGCAAGTGGGCCGGTCTACTCGAGCAGTTCTGCATCCCTGATGGTTCTACCCAGTCAGGTAGATTCTCATGACATTCTTAGATGTAAATATTGGTATTCATGATCAAATGCGGCCTAGAACATGAGGAAATGTGTACCTGTATGCCCAAATATTGATTATAGCAGGAGGCATAGCAAACATTGTATTCATACATTCTATTAGTAAAAGAAAGTTATGATGTAGAGTCATTAGGAAGACATCGATGACAAAGCATCAGGGAAAGTTGACCAACAGTACACCTCAGATGTGTTTCCATGATTCAAACTGTCTGCATGCTAGCTGAGGCCCACGCTCTGCTCTCATAGCCTTTAACGCTGTGAGGAGCATCAGTACCTCCATCAGGTTAACTATGTTCACTCTCCCGGCTCTTTTGCAATAGTTAGCGGTGTTAGCATTGCTAGTTGGGAGATTCCTGCCATGTTTAGAGCCGCTGGAAGCCAACGAGAATGGCCAGATCAGATCTTACAGGTTAGCGGTGAAATGGTATTGAGCTCATTGTGTTTGCCTCTACCATGAAAGCACACTGTGCCATATATATATATATATATATATATAACATATGTAATAAAAACTCTCGGCCCCTCCAACCTACCTCCTGTTTAATCCAGCAGCAGCACAGGTGGTCCACGTGGGAGACAATGAGAAACATCAGTTAGAACCACACAGAAACACACTTTCAGTTGGTGCACAAGTGTGACATCACTACTGAAAAGACTGGACCAATAAATGATAAATGGACTTTTCTTTTCTAGTCTGCTGACCACTCAGAGCACTTTAACGCTTCATGTCATCATGCACACACACTGAAGACAGGAGATGCCCTTCACAGTGCCACCTGCCCATCAGGAAGTAGCAGCCGCACACTGTAGTCACAGCTGCAGGAGCAATGTGGGCTCAAGTGTTTTGCGGTACATCTCGGCCCGATAAGACTCGAATACTAATACTAACTAATCAGTTTCAGCCGTATGGATCTTGAATTTAGTTGATGCATTCACATTACTACGATGCCTATGTGTGCGTTTGTGTCTGACCGCATTTCCTTGAGCCCCTTGGTCTGGATGACATGGAGGATCTGCTTCGGCGTCATAGGTGCATCAGAGAAGTTCTCCAAGACCTGGAAAAACATCCACGTGGCAAGAAAACAATAATCAGCAAAGCAGCATTTAGGGGAATGATATACAACCCGCTCTACAATTTGATTGGATTAGATTGATATTTGAAAGTTAAAAATGTAGAACATTGACACAAAAGAATCAAGGCGTGAACAGCATTAAGTGAGCAAAATAAACCTTTCATAACCCCTAAAATATTTTAGAATTACATTTTTATTAGTAGATGAACATTAAGGGAGTTCTTGGGATGAAATGACACTTCAATTATATGTATGTTTACCCTTTATTTGCCTGAACTCTTGTTTTCAGCCCATTTCATGAGAGAAAAAAGGTAAATCGGATCATGTCCCATTTTAAAAAAGGAACAGTGTGTAGGATTTAGGGCCATCGACCTGTGAGGCAAAAGACTACAACCAAGGGAATTACTTTCCCGAGCACGTCCGAGAGCGGAAATGGCCTTTGTGTGACACCAGAAGGTGAAAACCTGTCTCTAGAGTCCCTGTGCTGAGGTCTGCTTCTTCTAAGCTCATGAAAGCTTTCAGTGGATTGTACACAAGCGAACAAGTACTTTATAATAGTATTACATTCATCATATTGTGACACGCCTACTTATTCATATCTTATGGCGCATCACTCTTGGTCGGTTTGAGGGTATTTTAAGAACATTACGAGTGAGTGAAGCTTGATAACATTACTATGGATGCAATAGGATGTAATGTGATACTTGGTACCAGTATCGATATGTCAAGATATGCAAAATCAATCACTGAAACAGAAAAATGAGATGGATGCAACTCTAGTTCAAATATGGACACGCCGATATCCTGGTAACAATGCAGCCGGTTACACATCCATATTTCTTAATTTACCTCGAGAAAACGGACAGGATGTCGCCTCAGAAGTGATTCCTGGTACTTTTCCTACACCTTGTATCTGATGGAACAGCTATGGGCCAGGCTTTTACCTTATGCTATACTTGGGTCTTGGGTTCTAAAAAGATAAATTAACCGGCTCATGGGGTTATAATGGTCTGTTAAAGCGCCATTCTCTAGTCTTCTGGCGACTCAAAGCATTATAATACACATGCCATCATTGAAAAGGTGAGGGGAAATTATTCACATTGTGTTCATGTAGAGGTTAAGACGAGAGCAAACCGATTTCCTTCCTACTATAGAAACTATGGGCTTTGCTTGATTAAGGGACAACAGAAAACCCTTGATTAAAAAACGTTCTAAAAGGTGAGTGCAGCCCTCAAAACGGATCATCTGGAATGCTCCAATTGGCCAAGTGTGCAGAGTTGCAGCTTAATGCCGTTTAACTGCAAGAGCGTTTTCATACATTCACCACAGAAGAGTGAAATCTGGTTAGAAAATAGAGCAAAAACATTAACATTACCTTAAACACTGCCATGCATTTAAAAATGGCTTTCTAAATAATAACAGCTCCATGTCTCAGCTGACTTAAACGTTGGTGTAATCTGAGGGACACCAGTAACCCACCATCTTCCACTGTGGCCACATACCAGTGTTCTCAGCAGTCGAACTCCGACTGAGCGCTTTACACACCCTCTTATTGGTGAAAGATGAATGCAATAGACACGTGCTTAAATGCTGGTTTACGTTGGAAAGTTTGGATTATGCGTTGGGGTGTCATTAGGCACTATTTGGGACTCACTGCGTGTAGACAGCAGGCACCTCGGGGCTCGGCTCTGCCCAAGACAATGGATTGTAAAATAAGTCGAAATCACAGGGGGTTCCTTCCCCCTGTAGCATGATGCTAAAGGCTGTCAGACCACTACCACGGCATTGGACCCATACGCATCACAGTATTGTATTTTGATATACATCTTGGTTCTTTTGTTCCTGATGTGACCATAGTGCACAGGGCTGACATCCACCAGCATTATAGTGAGATGTGAACCCATATGAACATGCACCATGTACTTCATCCGGTCAGTCAAACCCAGGGATGGGCTTTAAAAACTACCAACTACTTCTTTAACTGGCCATCTATCCACAGGAGGGGGTAGAACACCTTTGATTGTATGCAGGAGCCCTTTGAATGGGTTCCCTTCTCCACCAGCTGTAGGAGCAGAAAGGGCCTCTCCGCCCAAAACAGAGCCAGGTAGCTAACGTAGTCCAGCCAGGACACTGGGTGACCACACCGTACCAGCACGCCACACAACCCCAGCTGGGACTAATCCAAGAAGCTCCTCTAGCCAAATAATTTACATTAAGTGGAAGAGAGTTACGTTGGGGGAATAATAGTTTTCTAGGGTTAGCGTTCGTCTTCATCCGTTTCATGTGACAGCACCTATTTCCTTGATCGCCGCTTTGCTTTCTTTCCGATGCTTCGGAGCAGCATGGTGGCTTTAGCGTTATCTGACGTTGGTGTGGCTTCTGTTATTCCCTGCAGCATTCCGTGCTCATCTGTATTCACAATACAGCCGAGTAGGCTAACGTTAGCCGTTACGTTAGCTGCGCTAACGTTAGCATGTTTTATGGTCAGCATAATCATCTACGTTACCTCTAATCGAGACTGTTAAACAATGTTAGATGTTCCAGTCATACTGTGTCACGTTTTATTGACGGGCTGGCTCACAATGAGTGCATGGAATGGCCGCGTATCTCTAGTTGTTCAGAAGGTAACTAGCGTAGGGCTAGCTAGCCTGCTGCCTAGCAAACAAAGAGCACAGAACAGGAGCGGTGGATGTTAGCGTGCTAGCCAGCGTTAGCATGTTGCGTAGCTCCTCGGGTCAGTGGCCACACAGACATGCAGCACATTTAAAATGTACCCGCAAGTGGCTTCAATCTAAACATAGCCTTCCTTCTGGCTGGGCTAGCACTGCGAATGGCGAACCGATCCGATTTTACAGCACAGTCTACGCGGTGGTCGAGAGAAGAATGAACACAACACACTTGGATCCATCACTTCACATCAATTTATACACAATGTACATGCAGCTAGTCAAACAGACGGTTTACCATGCGAGCTGCCTCAGCCCAGGTCCGCTCCTTCTTTCTCTTTTGTTTGTCCTTCATCTCCTCTGCGCTGGTGTCTGCGGCTATCCTGCTGTGTGTCTACAAAGCAACCTCACTGCGATGGCGGTTTAGCTCTTTAGCAAAATGGCTAACTAATGCTACGTTCTAGGTTAGCTGTGAAGAGCCAGAACAAGGCGATCTTTTTTTTTTTTTCTTCCTCGGGACGATGCGATGTCGTCTGCTAGTCTCTGCTAATTGTCGCCGTGCCTCGTCTAAACTAGCTGAACACACATCGTCTCTCTCTCTTCCTCTAGCACAGGAGCAATGTGAGTGCAGGGCTGGTGCTGCTGCAGGACAAGCCTCTTTGGAATGCAACAACCAGGTCAAAGGTCAAACCCTCCGCAGGAATGCAACAAAACAACGTACAGCCCTGAGCATTCAAATAGTACATTTGAACAGATGCTACGTACCGGGCATCATATTGTATTGTTTCAGATTGAGCCCAGCTTTATCCCCCACGCACAAATGATATATTATCCACATGCTTTATACAAATAGAGTGCACCTATTCCAGCACCAAAATGTCGTTTGATTCAGAATAATGTTACAATAACACAAGGCTTAGGCTGACTAAGCACTGGATATGTTTTCTTTCTGCACGTATGTGAGTGTTTTCCAGTGGATGATACGAAACACCAGAGAAATTGGACACGTGGAAAATAAACACTAGGCAGCCACCACACAAGTAGGGCAAAGAATACTGTCTGTACTGTCTTATGTCATGCACCCACCGCCAAGTCAAACTCCATGTATGTCGAACATATAATGGCAATAAACATTTCCTGATTGATAAATTGTTTTATTACTTTCAAACAATATTTATTCCAAACAAAGATGAATGTGATAGCTGGTGGTTGGATACAATTTAGTCTGAGGGTTATGCTACATTTCCACATAGGAAAGAGCCTTTTCACATAGCTGAGCACCATTAGCCAGTTAGTTGGTTGGAAATTTGACAACATCACATGGGCTTTTGGAAAATGGGATGGGTCACTTTTGTGTCATTGCCCTCCGTCAGGTGGAATCGGCTCACGTGTGCAATTTTTTTTTTGGAGAAATACCCCCACCATCCCTTTACTTTACTTTTGTGTCTTTTATTACCATATGTTAGCTAACAGTATTATTACTTTGGACCTAATTTCATCGTAAATAATAGAATATTTTAACATGGTTTCCGTTTACTTTGAAATTTGGAGGTTTATTTTGTTTTGTTTCTTTTTAATACGCGTGTGTGTGTGTGTGTGTCTGTGTGTGCGCGCGCGCGCGCGCGTGTGGAGTGATGGATCGGGCGTGACGTCACTCTCCCAGAATGCATGGCTTCCAACGCGGCGCCCAGCAGTCGAGGCCCGAACTCTTAACAAACATCTTTAAAACTTGTTCCAAAATGTCCACATCGAGCCGGGACGGAGGCTGGAGAGGGAACTGGGCCGCGGTTCCGTCGGTAAGTGGCGTTGTGTCCGTGTCCGTGTCGCTGAGCGGGAGTTTTAGCCTGCTCGGTAACATCTACGGGAGTTAGCTCCTGTAAGAACAACTCTGAAACAACTTGGTAAAGCGCTCCTCTTTTGTTTTTCCCGCAGCACGCTGCTCCGCGAGCCGCTTACTGCTCTCGTGGACGTGCTAGCGCTGCTAGGTGGCTTCTCTCCACGTTACACTAGCCTCCTACATGCTACCATCCGAACATTAAACCCGCTTCGCCTCCGCTGCCGAGTTTAGTGACTCGAGTCGAGCCGAGCCGAGCTAGCAGGGAAACGTAGCCCGGTCCGGTAATGACCCCGTCCCACCACTTCACGGCTGCATCCTCCTCTGGGGAGCCTTTACCAGGCCGCCTGCACGTTATTCTTCCGCTACGGTACCAGCGTGTTGGCGTGGAGCGTAACTCCGGGCCAGAGAGGGCTGACCGGGGGACGGTGCGGGCATTAAAGCCGTGCGGCGGCTCCATGCCGAGGACCCACAAGATGGCACTACCAGCTCCCATCATCGCCCCCCGCACTCCCAGGCGGGGATACAAATGCACGGAGATGTGTGTGTGTATATTCAGATGATCTAATATGCACTCAATGGTCTCTGACATGGCCTCCCCCCCCTGAATCTACAGCCCTCCACGTTACACTGTTCCAGGTGACGGTAGCGATGCCAAACAAGAGTCCAACAGGCTAAAGATGCGCGATCAGCTCCAACGAGGAACCACTCCTAAAATGCACCTTTGTTGTTGGCGTTTAAATGATTCATTCTTTTCTCCTCCCAAAATAAACAGAAAATAAGTGATGACTATCGATAAGAAAAGAAACCGATAAGTATTGATAATGGTACAAGTTTCAATAAAATCGATCTTAGTGGAACAGTGCAATTAAAGTCTTTAAAGGCAGCAATGTTGCTTTTAGAGGTAATTGGTTGGTTTGACTGCTGATGGGTGTCCATCAGAGTGCTACATGACCCAGGGAGCGGTTCTGGGTGAAGGTTACTCCTGGTTCTGACCCGGTATGCCACATGAAGCTGGTTTCCTTTACCATGTTTTTCGGTTGTCCATCTTTTGCTGTCATCACTAGTCATGACTTTTATGATGACATATTTTTTTAGATCTACTTAAAGATATATAAAATTAGGCTGGAATCTTCGGTAATTTTTATACAACAGAACAAAGGCTAGATTTGTTTTAAAAGTAGTTTTTTTCCGTTTTCCAAAAGAGAAATTTACCAGAACCGTTCTCAATAAATGGACAGAATTGGATCTCTATATTTTTCTTACTGTCAATTGAAAAACAGTGCGTCTCATCTGTTTGACTGTGATGATTATTAAAAGCAACTCATTTTATCCATATAAAAGGATATTCATTTATTAGAGTGCCTCCTATTTATAATTCATCCAGTTATAGTTTGAATAATCAGTAATAACAAATATTGTTATTGGATTTGATAGTCCCTTGATGACTACATAAAGACGTATAAACGGTTGGCTATTCTTAATCGTATAATCAAACTAAATCACTTGACCGTAGTCAATTTGAATTAAATACCCCAGGGAAAAAAATGTTATTCATATTGGTTGTTGAATTAAAAACCCAATAGTGATTGGGTGATATAAGATTTTTATGAGATACATTCATGTTTCTATGGTGTAAATTCTGCTGATTTTTTTATTTTTATGCTGTTGTGACAACACTTTTATTTCATTCTCAGATTTATTTTACAAGATTACATTTGAGCATAATATATGGTTGGCCCAGTAGTTATTTTTAGAGTAGTAGAGGATGAACGCACCATTATGTTACTAGATGCAGCTGAATATTACTCCATGTGAGCTTTCAGCATCATTTTTAGAATCCTAGCATTAATGCTGATCCCCTAAACCTATTTTTATAAGGCGTTCTAGGACCATTCGGGGTTTCAGGACAGAGCATGTTGCATGTGTACAGACTGTAAAGCCCTCGGAGGCTAATTTGCGATTTTGGGGTGTACAAAATAAAATAAAATGAATTGAATTGAACCAGAATAGAAAACGGTTTCCAAGTAAACTATGACCAGATATAGAATATAAAAAATACCTCGAATAAACATACTTTCTCTATAGCACAAAGATTTACTACAGAGCGGTCATGTCGGACCACTTAGTGTAAGAACCCTAAAGCAGGAGGGTCCTTGACCTGTTGACCTGGGTCAGATGCACCCTTTGTTGCCTCACTGTATTCATATTGCACGATTGGAGGAGATTAGGGAAAGGAACATTTCCATGGGGGAGATAAGCCTGGGAATTTATACCTTTTTTTGTTGTTGTAAAAATTCTCTTGCGATCTCAACGCGTCCCGCGAAATTTGAAAAAACCTTCCAGGGGAGGGGACAGGCACTCTTTGGCAGAGCCAACCTTGTAGGTCGTACTTATTAAATAAATAGCTCATCCAGCACAGCATTTAAGCCGATTCATCATTCACAAAATAACACTTTCTTTCTTGTGTTTTCAGGTCTGTACCGATATCAAGCTGCCTCTGTGATTGTGGCATTCAGGCCTGCTGAATACTCAAGTAGACCAACACAAGAGCTCTTCTCAGGAAACACACAGACCCAGTCAGAGCTTCCACAACTCCTCATCACCGCAGCCCTTTTGGGGTTGCTATGGCAGCTGCTGTCACAGAAACCAAGTGCTGGACACAGGCTTGCCCCAGTGAGGCAGGACAGACCACTAGTCATTGCCACAAGAGACCATCAAACAGTCAACAAACAGCTCTTAGGATCAATTCGAGCCCTCTGAGTTAACAAAACGACAAGAGGTCGGTAGGCTGATGGTCAGCTCTCTGGAGGATCCTCATGAGTCTGGCCTGTGTCTGCTCCGGCTCTTGGCCAGAGTCCATGTGCAGCAGCACAGCCAATACTGTTTCTTCTGTTAGACCATGTTTCACCAGCAGGACCATCTGAAGAGCCAGCTGCAGGAGAGCCACCCAGCTAGCAGGCATCTCTTCCACTGCCAGGAGTGTGGAAAGCAGTACAACACCCAGCTGGGGTACAGACGCCACTTGGTGGCAGCCCACAGCTCTGCATCAGGCCTGCCCTGTGCAGAGGGGTCGCCGTCCCTGCTGGAGCACCTGGGCAGCCACATCGACAGGCCTCCGCCCTCCGATGACAGCTCTGCCGCCACTGTGCCAGTGAGGGAGAGGAAGTACTCGTGTGAGCGATGCGACCGGCGCTTTTACACCCGTAAGGATGTGCGACGTCACGCCGTGGTGCACACGGGGCGCCGTGACTTTCTGTGCCCACGATGCGCACAGCGCTTTGGCCGCAGAGACCATCTGACTCGCCATTTGAAGAAGAGCCATGCCCAGGAGTCGGGCTTGATGCCCCCCGGCTGCACCCCTGTGGCTGAGCCCACCGCGGCCACCCAGTGCTCCGTGAAGGACGAGCCGAGCCCCGTGGCGTCTGATGTAGGCCCCGGGTCCAAGGAGCCCATGGAGACGTTCCCCAGGGACATGTACAACTCCTACCCCATGGCCAATCCGGTACCTGGGATGGGCCACCCTCAGGGCCTTATGCAGGGCTCCTTGTCCTCGAGTATGGGTGTTGCTCGCCACATGCCCCCCCAATCTACTCACCACCATCACCTGCAGCCCCCGGTGGCTCCGCAGCAGCAACCCTACAGCAACATGGCCAGATACCAGCACGGATCTACCTCATACCCTCGCACCGACGTGGACAGTTTCCTGCTGGACCTGCAGAGTGCCCCCCCACCTCACCTGAGTGCAGTCAACTCCTCTACCTCTACATCTGCCTCCCCTCAGAGGGAGGTGCTGGGTGACGGTGTGGGCGCTGGCGGTGACCCCCACCTCCTGTCCAGGAGCCCTGCTATCTCTACACCGGAGTTGTCCTGCACCACTAACATGGACCTCGGGCCTCTGCTGGGCTTCTTGCCTTTCGGCCTGCCTCCCTACAGCCCTCACATGGGGATGGGGGGGTTAATGATGAGCTATCCACCTGCAACCACCACCACTTCTCCTCCAGCCTCCTCCTCCGGGCTGTCTTCCCAGGCCCCAGGACCTTTCTTCTTCCAGCCTCCACCAGCTCATGTACCACAAGGCCCTGGAGCCCATAACCACAGCCAGCTACCTCAGGCATACAGCAGTCCTGCTATGAGCACTTCCAGCTCCCTACCTCACTACTACCAGGCCTTTCAGCAGTAAGCAGCTCTGTCCCTAAAAAATGTTGCCTTTGAACCCTGCTCATGCTTTTTTTTTTACAAAAAGGGTAAAACATGAACGGGATCTTTATTGTAAAAACAAATGTGACTTTAGCCTGTCAGTGCTAATTATGCTAATCTTAGTTTATTTTTATTTTTGTTGAACACAACAAATCACCTCATCAGTATTACCTCGTTATTTAAAAAGGAAACAATTTGAGAAAATGTAGAGGGTGTCACTTCAACCAAAGTAGAGAACTGCTAACTTGGCCAGAGCTGTACCCCCCCCCCCCCCCCCCCACAGGTGCTGCCCCATGCTGAGAGGCATCTGCTTTTACCTTCTCATGAAAGATGCTACTGTTTTCAAGGAATGTCACTTTCCTTATGGAAAATTTTAGAACGTTAGTTTAGGAGTAGCCTTTCAGAGTTGGAGAGGTTGGTGAATGATGTACTGTTTTCTTTTTTTTTTTTGTGCATATTTACTTAAAGAAGAAAAAAAATCGACCCAGCAAACGGCACAGTTTGATATCAGAAGCTTAATGAGTTTACCATCCAGCATTACACCCACTATTGTGTTCAAGTATATCAGTAGACAGGGACTGACTATTGATGAAATAACCAAATGTCATCAACCATTGTTCAAGGGATGAAAATCTAATATTGTTCTTTCAAAATGAGACCGTTAGACTTTGGCCTTTTAGTTACAGTTAACAAAAACTGTAAAGCACTTACTATTAGAACTAGTAAATCAAGGGTCACAAAGTGTGCACTGCATAAGTGTTTGAGTAATGGAGTGTGGGTAAACCTTTAAAAAAAGAAAACACAAGCGTGTTGCTTAGAACCTTCTGGAGAATGTGGCCTGTATTTAATATAGTGCAGTTTTTACACTTCATCGATCAGCGGCTACCTGCAAGTGGAAACCACACACAGCTCCAGTAAGGGCTGCACCGACGTGGGGGTGTCTGCAGCACGTCTTCTCCCCGGGTCCCCCGTCCTGTGACTGATGTGGCGTTTCCCATAATGAGCGACGGGTCACGTAGGATCGCCACAGTTTGGTTATGAACTGCGTGTTTTTACACTTGTCGCACTTTTGATTTGAAATCAAACGCAGGATTTGCGATTATCCCAGTATTACTTTACCTCCATCACTACCTACTTGGCACGTCCAAAGAAAGAGGGTCAAACACTTGATAGACATCACAGCATAGCCCAACGGTTGCCTGGCCTGCAGCTGCACTTTTCATGACCCGCAGGTCACCCATAGCCAGAGATGACACAACACCGGTGTACAATCCTGCTTCCCTGAAGTTACTTCTTGTAGTTTGGTGCGTTAAGTAAACGATAAACGTGTTTATTTAGTAGGGATTTGTTTCCTTGACTCCCCTGTCAAACCATACTGGATGATTTGAGGATGGCCATGGCCCCCCATTCTTAAAAAGGTGGGTCCTCTTTGGCCTCCTCTCTAGTGGTCCATCATGGTGCTACTTGAATGGCCTGGGTCGAGGTGACCGCTTCCCGAGCTGTGTTGTGTCGTCGGGGCGATGTAGGCCCCCCAGCTGACCGTCTTGAATCGTGAAGCCTGCCTCCTAAACAACACATGAGAGTGACTTTTTTTTGCTTTGTCATCACATTTATATTAACAACCAATTTTGTTTTGTAGTTAAATTTGTTAGGCTTTTAGGGCACTAAATTGATTATCTAGCCTCTTTAAAATGCACCAAATTGGTGCATTTGACTTTAAAATGCTCAAAATTGAGGGCAAATGCTCCTGTGTTTTTTTTTTTTTTTCCTTCAAATGAAATGGATCTTGAATTGTGAGGATTTTCCCATGTATTGCAGGCCTGGTACATCTGACATTCCTTCAGACCTTTGGATCTCCTGTGATGCTGCGAGCATCCTTAGTGGTTCTCATGCCTTTGACTGAATGTGACCTCAGAGCACTGCAGCAGCTGTTGTCCTTTAATCCATTGACTCTATGTTAAAAGCTCCAACTGTGAACTCTGAAAAGTACATTTGAATTTTGGACTTTTTTGGATAGATTAATGATTCTACAAAGGCCCTCAGGAGCACTTGTTTGTTTTTGTAGCTTTTACTATGTATTGACACTTATTTTTCCCCACTGTTGTGGTCTTGGATCTCAAGAGTATCTGATGTAATTAGGACTAAAAGGTGACCCCCCCCCCCCTCCCCCTGCAAAGGCTCAGGAAAGCCAGAGAAGGGAAGCAGCTGAAGTGGTCTGTTAAGACCATGCTTCATCTAACGGAGTCACAGTGCAGCACAGCAGGAGTACTTCATCTGAACAAGCAGCCTTACACTTATGGATGCTCCACTCATTCTGTTGGTGGTGGAGATGGAGAAGTCCTCCAACTGGAATGGGAGTGATATTGGAAAGAAGATCTTTGATGAAGAGATTCAGATGCTTTTCTCCTTTCTGCCTTACCGACTGTATTTTAAAGGACTTCCATTGTAACCTCCAGGTGATGCACCGACGTCTTAAAATACTACTGCTGTGCCTCTCTAAGAGTGCCTAATCTCCTGACTGGGTTTAAGCACTTAATAACATTTCTAAAAAAAAGAGTTTGATCTGTACCTCAAACACAGAACGGTGGGATTGTTTTATTTGTATTTGATTTCTAGTTATTTTGGCTCTTACCTCTGCCATTAGATACAAACTATAGAGGCAGACTTTTCACAAATCTAAACTTTTTATCTAGTGACGATTGACGCTAGAATTTGGTCAAATTCTCTACTTCCACCATGGCGTATATCTTTTTGCAAAAAGTAATAGATTTTAGCCTGTAACTGTTGGGTTTACCACTGTTGAGGATGGCTGCATGCTCCAAATTCAACTTTTTAATACAGGGTGCACACAAGTGCTGGTGGTGTATTCCAGAGTCAAACATTGTTCTCAATACTTGCCTTTAATGATATTTCTACTTATTTACTACCTCAAAGAAGAGACAGGTGACTGTCCGTCTAACTGCAGAGAAAATGTCTGTGTAGAGTTTTATTTTTGTCAGAACAAGCACATGTACTTTGTAGCTCTGTAGTTTTAGCTCCCTGCTGGATGCTGTTTAGTGCAACAGGTACCACGCTGCATCATGTCTCTGCCTCTTCAGTCTGGAATGGTTTACTCCGTTTATGGATCTGGGCCTCAGTCTAAAGGAATGACAGGTCTGGAGGAAGGTTGCTCCAACAAACGGAGAAGGTCTCACACTCAGTCACGCCTCCATGGTTTTACACTTGGTTGTTCACACGAGGGTGACAGGAGTAGTTGTGTGAAGAATGAAAATGGAGCTCCACACAGCTGGCCCATAAGTACGTTAAGGTGCTGTCATTGTTTGTCTGATTTTTGAAATTATTTTTTAGAAAATAACATATTGACTGACTTCCCCATCCAGTGCTCCAGTTCAGAAGTACGAAGGGGTTTTTGGATGTGTGTGCATGATCCAACAAGCACTTAAACAACAAGGTTTACATTTCACTTACCATATTTTAAATGATGCTTTTAACTCAAAAACGTTGAGTCATTAACCTGTGACAGTACATGGAGATGTAAAGGATGAGGTGACCCGTTAAAGCATTCCAGACTGACCTTAAAAGAGGCCGTGCAGAGGATCCCAGGGTTCATTTCCCTAAATGATCATCCATGTTGTGTTGCTTGCAATTAGGTCGGCTCTGAGAGTGACTACGATGCAGCTTTTGACACCTTTAACTTAGATATATTTTTCATTAGGTGTTTGTATTATCACTTAATAGATTTTAGAAGGCAGTGAAAAGTCATTTTCTGATTGTCAGAACATAAAATAAATGAATCTTTTGATTTCCACTGTGTCTGTTTATTTAACCAACTGAGCAGACTTCATGCAAAAAAGGTCACATGGAAGAGTGACGTCATCTCAGAACATTACGATGACAGGGCGCGTTAAGCGTGGAACGGTGTTTTCAACCTATTACACTCCCCCTGCTTCAAGAGACGTCTCCGAACATCCAGAACCAAACCAATGGGTAGTGTATTGTACTAGTGCAGACGTCTTAAGTCACTGTACATCGTCACAGGGGTTGGGTTGGGTTCCTGAACAGATGGGTACATGGGCATGAGGCACAGTACACAGGCAAACCTCCAATGTGCTGTTGATGTCCAGGGCTGATATGAAGGTGATTATTTAACATATAACATTCCTCGTGGCTCGGATTGACCTCCTCCCAGTTGCCCCCCCCCCCCCCTGATGACTCTGTGCTAAGCCCACAAGTCCTGCTCCTCTGAATCTGCCTCCACCATAGCGCCATCCCTTGCTAGTTCCCCTTGAAATTCCTCAGCAGGTGGTGTAGCCTACGGAATCTGCAGTGGCATCGTCTCAGGCACAGTAACCAGATCTGAATCAGGTGGCTGCTGCATTTGGGCTGTCTCTGTTGTCTTATTGACGTACTCTGGAGCCACAGCACAGTTCATCATGTGGTTAAGAAGAAGTAGTCTTTTTCTCCTCTGTTTATGTGATTGAAATCCTTGACAGGTAGAAGAAGGTTCCGATGCCGGGTACGGAGGTTCTGTGCTCCTGTCTCCGGCTGCACTCTGTAGGTCCATCTTCAATTCTTTCCACGACACAATGAATGAACTTTTCCCAGTATGCACAAATGTAGCCGGGCCAACTCTTTCGGAGAGATTTTTGACATGCACCCGATCGCCAGGGAGCAGCGACTTTAACATTGCAGTCATCGGACTTTTTACTGTTATCTGAGGCAATCGTGTAGTCCTCCTCCTCCGAGAAGCCCACTTGTCTGGACAGTGGCTCCTGGTCAGGTTTCAGCTCAAAGAGCAAATCAACAGGCAGACGCTCTTCCATACAGGAATGGTGTATATGGTGCAGTGATGGTGCAGAATAGCCTGTTCCCTCTTGTCTTTCCATTCAGGTTTTGTCTCCTCTTGAAGAGTCTGCAGCATCTGTAGGAGTGTCCTGTTCAGACGCTCAACAGGGGGTGCTATGGGGTATCTCCAGACTGAGCAATTCCTGCCAACTGATGAGGTTTTTGGAAAAGGTGGTTAAATTCCCGCCCTTGATCGTGATGTAGCTTTTCAGGATATCTGAAGCGTGGGATAGAATCATAAAAGATTTCTCAGCAGCCGTTCGACCTGACTTGTTCTTGGTATTCAATTCAATTCATTTTATTTTATATAGCCCAAAATCACAAACTACAAATTAGCCTCAGAGGGCTTTACAGTCTGTACACATGCAACATCCTCTGTCCCCAAACCCTCACCCCTCACAAGAATATGTCTTAAAATGAAAAAGATGATATTTCCGTGTCTTTGTTTTACCGTCTAAGTAAATGGTAACGTTAAAACAAACTTCCACGTGCCAAAAGCTTCCCTGTAATGCGCTGGACCGACTCGACTAGTTAGGGACACTGCAGCTTGTTAGCAAGCCGGAAGTCATTGAGCGACGCCCCCTTAGCCTAGCATGGCTAACATTAGCTACTGACGTCCAGTCGCGCACTCACGTTAGCGGCTAACTAGTTAGCTTGTAGAGATTCGGAAAGCCGAGGGGCGATGATGCTAGCAGATTATTTGTGAGGAACGACCCGTATCCACGGTAAGTCGCTTCCAGAGACCGCTGTCAGTCTTTTCAAGGGTTTCTGGAGTACAGTTACACTGACATTGGCTAACATGCTGCTATTTGAATTGGACTTATCTGGCAGGCTAGGTGATCCGACCCGATTGCAATGCATTGTAATGCTAGTCAGGACCATTACCTAACTATTGATGCTAACACAAAGCAACGGTTGGTGGTCATTTGACAGATATTGGATACATTAGCTACATTCATTAGATGTGTGACGTTTTAAGCTTGACTTCAGACAGCTTGACGACTTGGACCTTGACCGGCTAGCTTGCGCAGATTGTAACGTTGATTACCGCTCACGTCAACTTCATCGATTTCAGATGAATTCCGTCTGTCCCGCTTTTCCACTTTAGTTTGTACCGGTGTGTTACGTTTAGTCGGTTAACGTTTTTAAACCAGTAAACTGCGTCCCCCACACCACGAATACAGAGTTCCCCTCAAACGGAAAGGTCACAGCTGGGTGATGGTCCCCTCGCCACAGACGCACGTAACGTTTAAAAACCCGGTAACGATAGCTGACGTCGCGTTAATAACGTTACTGCTCGTTAGAGGAAGAGGAATCGATTGGGTTTTGTGTTTATTGACACTGTAGGACACTGCTTGAATGTCAGTGCACCTAAAGGATCTGCTGACATTCACGGTAAGAAAGATTAACGTGAAGTAAAATCCGGTTATAAAAATAAGATGTGTGGAAGTAAGATTTAATAAATTGTGTTCACATATAGTATAAAACATGTTAATGTTCGAGTAGGTCCTGAACACATGTGCATGAGTTGTGTGGAATTATTGATAAAACTTTTTATTTTAACTCAAAAACAAAATACTACTTTACTTTACTACTTTTTAGAAGAAATCCAGACATTTTATGAAGAATATAGGCATATAATCAGGTATAAATCGCAGTATAAAAAACATACACATGGGAGTCGCTGTCTCTTTTTTTATTTTTAGCCTTGAATCCAATGATTTAAAGAGTGAGATCAGGCTGTACAATTAACCTTTCTCAGTTGCAGGCTTTGTTCTCACTTGCCAGAATGCTTATATGGGTGTTTTGATCTTTTATCCCCCGTTCAGTGCCATGTCTTTGGTTTTCCCACGACCCAACACCAACGCAGTCCACGGCAAGAAGGATAAGAGACTGATGGCGGAAGTGAATGCATCGCCACTCAAGCATTTTGTCACAGCAAAGAAGAAGATCAACGGGATCTTTGAACAGCTGGGGGTTTACATTAAGGAGAGTGCTTCCTTTCTAGATGGTAACTTCCTTTCTGCATTTGCTCTCTAACCGTGTCACACGTTACACACTCGTCATATGCATCAGTAAGAGACAAGACTTGGTTGGTAAAAGTTAACAGCCTGCATTGCCATTGGTTGCTCTGTGTGAATTAACACAGAAAAAAGCAGTGATTTAGGACTCATGACAGCTCGGCTGCTTAATGCCATGCATGGTTTTACGTCACATTACTGTACAGGCAAAGTCAGCTCAAAATATTATGACACTGGAACATTTTATAACTCTAAACATAAATTAAATGAATAAATGTTTTCCTTCAGAGGATCGCTGCATTTGTCACATTTAAATGTAATCTGGACATCCACATGTTAGAAACTCACAAAAATGAAGAGCTGGATCCAGTCACCACCGAGGAGCAGGTCCAGGAGGTCCGGGGTTACCTCGCCAAGGTGGCAGGCATTGGAGAAGTGCTGGCCCGCAGGCATATGAAGGTGGTCTTCTTTGGGAGGTTTGTAAAACTGCTTTGTTGCTTCTCTGTCACCTTATTAGAACGTTGTTGAGTACAAATGACTTGGTTTTATTGTAAGCACTTTCGGTTAAATTTGTAAATCTTTAAAGGGTCACATATAATGCAAAATGCTTTTAAACGTAAGTATGAGTCAAAGAGCAAAAGAAGATCATCCATTTTTACTCCAGAAAATCTGTGGAAGAAAATGCTAAAAACCAGCAGATCCTGTTCCAGGTGGAACAGTAGAACCACCTCCAGCTAGTTGACCCTGTCCACAACTGGAAGAGAAGAATAAAGTGCCTTTTTTGACAGCATGTCCAATTAGTCTAGTACTGCAGTTGTAGAAACTGCAGGTACATTGATGAACCTTAAAATGTAGCTTTGTTAAGCCTGCATGTTGTTTTCTCTTTATAGGACCAGTAATGGGAAGAGCTCTGTGATCAATGCCATGCTATGTGACAAGGTGCTGCCAAGTGGAATAGGACACACTACCAATTGCTTCCTGAGGGTGGAGGGCACCGATGGCAATGAGGCTTTCCTTCTCACCGAAGGCTCCGAGGAGAGGAAGAGCATAAAGGTTAGCAAGGCTCACTGATTGTAGCTCCACTACTACAGTGGGTAGGAGTTAAATGTAGGTCGTTGCTGTGCTTACAGACTGTGAACCAGCTGGCGCACGCTCTGCACCAGGACGAGGACCTGGACGCCGGCAGCTTGGTCTGTGTCATGTGGCCTAAAGCCAAGTGTGCTCTGCTCCGGGATGATCTGGTGTTGGTGGACAGGTTAGATTCACGTTAATAATCTTTAAGCAACAAATATGTGCTCACCTTCTTCTAACATACAAATGGTAAATGGACTGTAAAGCCCTTTTTTGTTGTCTTCCAATCCCTCAAAGGGCTTTAACACTTTGTGTCATCATTTACACACTGATGACAGGCCCCTCTTATTATGCTTATGCTAATGTGGGATAAGCTCTATGTAATGAGCGTAATTTGACGTACAAACCTTTTTTGTATATTTCCTTTCACTTTTCTCTTGCTTAATTTAGCCACCATGCTCTATTTTCTGTTTACCCCTCCAGCCCAGGTATTGATGTTACCACAGAACTGGACAGCTGGATCGACAAATTCTGCCTGGATGCCGATGTATTTGTTCTCGTGGCGAACTCTGAGTCCACACTGATGCAGACGGTGAGACTCTTATATGCGACATACTCTTCAGAGCGGTCATATGATGAGGCAGTGGAATCATGTGACACTGCTTTTACACGTTTGAAGTATTGTGAACGACTTTTTTCCTACAGGAGAAGTCTTTCTTTCACAAGGTCAATGAGCGTCTCTCCAGTCCCAACATTTTCATCCTTAACAACCGCTGGGACGCCTCAGCCTCTGAGCCTGAATACATGGAGGAGGTTAGTCAGCTGACAAAACACACACCTGTAGGTTGTATGCATAAACCAACCACTTTGGCTACTCGGACACAACATGCCAGTTGACCTTGGCTTCAGACTAAGACAACCTACAAAAGGTTCACCCGGTATCCCGATTTCAAATCGCCTTACGCTATGAACAACGTTCAACAAACTGACCAACACAGTCTACCTGACAAACTGAACTCACTGACTCACTTTCATAAAATCATCTTTAGAAGCTGATCCAGCCGTATTCATATGGTCATTTTTATCACGCTGTTGCACGCATTAGGAAATATATGCAAACCCAATTCAGTTGAAGTTTGTTTCTGGGTCATTCACAGGTTCTTGAATGATACCGGTTGTACGTACATATGTATGTGGGCAGCTTGGTGGCTCAGTGGTCACCGTTGTAGCTTGTCAATATGGTTCAACAAAGTAGGGCTTTCGGATATTCGCTTAAAAAACCCACATATTCGAATATCTGGTTTAGACACAATAGACACGTCAATGACAGGACAAATGAATACAACGAGACATGGAAACGGCAAACAATCAAACCAGTGTTTGAAGCTGCTGTAGCTTCTAGTCTTATTTTATTCATGCAATATAAAGTCAGTACAGTAGCCCCCCCCCCCCGCAAAGCAGACGGTTGTGCCCCTGCTGCTGTTTTTTGTTTTTTATCATTCGAATAGTTATTTTTAACAACAATTCAAATATAGAGTATTCGTTGACAGCCCTACAACAAAGTGTGTTGTTGTTGTTGTTGTGTCAGGTCCGCAGGCAGCATATGGACCGATGCACCAATTTCCTGGTGGACGAGCTCGGCCTGGTGGACCGAGCCCAGGCCAGTGACCGCATCTTCTTTGTCTCTGCCAAAGAAGTGCTTCAGGCTCGTGTACAGAAGGCCCAAGGAATGCCTGAAGCAGGTGGGGATGTTAGTCACAGTCCATCCTGATGTCATGGAAACGTTTACATTTGACGTGATGAAAGGTTTGGTGATAGAAGTTTCATAGATATCTTAATGTTATTCATCCATCAGATTTCAACTGAATTTCAATGAATCTTGTAATAACCATACAATGATATAGTATCCAAACCATCTTTCAGTTAGTAATTAGTTAATTAGTCTGGAGTGACTTATGTATAGATTATACCTACTATTGGTTTAATAACACACATAAATGTGTGGGAAAATATTCTCCTGTTCTCTTCATTACTTCATGTCATTGTCCTGTTTCAGGTGGAGCTCTTGCTGAGGGATTCCAAGCCCGAATGTTTGAGTTCCAGAACTTCGAGAGGCGATTTGAGGTATGTACCAATTCTGAATGTGATTTTAATGGATTAAGGAATAAAGTCATGCATATGATGTCCATGACACTGCAGCATTGTGCTAAAGCAGAACACGTCCTGGGCCATTGTCATTGGCCACAGAGAGGAATTGGCTGGGATGACAAACTAATATATTGTCCTACATTTGATTTCTTCTTTAAAAACTTCTGATGCTGTTTTGTATTTCTCAACACTTTCTAACTGATTAATTGTGGTATGTTATTTATTGCGTAAAGTAAAAAAAACCTCCAGTTATCAGACGTTGTGGAGTTGTGGAGTCAGACAACCCGTTTGTTGGTTTTAAGTGTGTGTCTGCATTGTGCGCCTCCCTGCTGCTGTGTGTAGGAGTGCATCTCCCAGTCAGCGGTGAAGACCAAGTTTGAGCAGCACACAGTGAGGGCCAAACAGATCTCTGAAGCCCTGCGCCGCATTATGGATTCTGTACACATTGCTGCACAAGAGCAGAGGTGTGTTGGCTATTAAAAAGTACATTTTACAAGTAGGCTACATGGATTGAGACTGTAGGAAAACACATGTGAACATCTGCCATCAGAATTTATACTTTCACCCATAGATGGGCTAATTGGATACATTTTTAAAAACCGTTTTGGAACAAAGACACAATCTTCAATGTGCAGTGTTGTCAAATAGCAATCTGATGTCTCTGTTGGAAGGATCTACTGCCTTGAGACCAAAGAGGACCGTCAGGACCGATTGGAGTTCATAGACAAGCAGCTGGACTTGTTGAGCATGGACTGTAAAGCCAAGATCAAGAAGATCACTGAGGAGGTGGAGAGACAGGTAAACATCAAAATGACATCATACACTGGCCTTTGTAGGAGCTGCATTAGTGGCTCTAAATTAACAGCTGGGCTTTAGTTCCTCAATTTCTATATAATCTCATTATTTCCTCACTTATAAAATAAAAGTAAAAGCTTATTTAGTCAAAAAGGAACCCTTAAATATCAAGACTGCTTCTGTCTGCTCCTTTTCAGGTGTCCAATGCCATGTCAGAGGAGATCAGGAAGCTGCATGT
Source organism: Pungitius pungitius (assembly GCF_949316345.1). Lineage (NCBI taxonomy): Eukaryota > Metazoa > Chordata > Actinopteri > Perciformes > Gasterosteidae > Pungitius > Pungitius pungitius. The sequence goes on from NC_084900.1 coordinate 35,458,037, forward strand.
GCTGGTGGATGACTACCACATGGACTTCCACCCATCTCCAGTGGTGCTCAAGGTCTACAAGAATGTGAGTTTGACTTTTGGCTTAATGTGAGCTTAACGCACCCCCTAAAAGGAAATGAGTGCACCGATTTAGTGTGAAGAAACAGCATCAGCAGTGGATGTTACAGTTGTGGTTGTTTGCTTTAGGAGCTCCATCGGCACATAGAGATGGGTCTGGGCAAGAACATGTCGGAGAGATGTTCCACTTCCATCACCAGTGCTCTGCAGGCCACACAGACGGACATGATCGGTATGACAACCATTCCCCTGTATTTACTGCACAGTATGAGCACAACGCATGTCACCCTCCCTACAACTACGTGTCACCAAGATCGGTGTTAAGTTGTAACTGAATTTCTTCTCTGGATTCTTGTTTGTGCAGATGGGCTGAAGCCTCTGCTGCCCAACCTGGTCAGAGAGCAGGTGGACAAGCTGGTTCCTCGTCAGTGCTTCAACCTCAGTTATGACCTCGCCTGTGACAAGCTTTGCAGTGACTTTCAGGAGGACATCAGCTTCCACTTCTCCCTGGGCTGGACCATGCTGGTCAACCGCTTCCTTGGTCCCAAGAACACGCGGCGGGCCCTAATGGGCTACAGCGACCAGGTGAGACCTGCAGGGACATGACCGCTCTATCCCACATGCTCGAGACCACACCTGGAGTATCCACCTGGCATCGCTTCTCGGATGGGATCAGATCCCTCAGAACTGCTGTCACTTCTGCCCATAACGTAACCCAATCATATCTCAACACCAACATATTTTTCATGTCATCTAGAACTGTAAAATGCTAAATAAGCAGGTATCCTCAATAAGGATGACTTGATACATGCTATAATACCTATGTTAAGCATGAGAGCATCTTTTATATGTACTCCATATTATGGCTGTGGACTGTTCCTCCCTTTCTCCACCTGTGAAGCCAAATGTTCCATGACAAATGCTACTGCTTTAATTCATTAGCTATATCAGCTAGTATTTCCTGGGACAATAATTATCATGACTATTCATGTTGACATCACTAGTTTAAATACAAAAATGTATTATTTATTTAAATGTAATATGTACAAACTAAACTAAAAACTAAAACTGTTGGATAATGCAGTGACAAATTGGTACAACCGGGTTTAACTTTGCATTGACACAGAAACGTGAACAGAAAGGTGTATGTAAAAGTCCTGCTTTACTCTTAATTCCTAGAAGCATTGAAGTCTGAGTCCCTGTGTTCTCCCTGCAGGTCCCTCGACCAATGGCCCTGACTCCAGTCAGCAGCAGCATGCCTCCATTCCCTCAGAGCTCTGTGACCCAGGAGGAGCTAATGGTCTCCATGGTGACTGGTCTTGCTTCCCTCACTTCCCGTACCTCCATGGGTGTCCTTGTGGTTGGTGGCGTGGTAAGGAGACACACATCAACACTAACAGCCTTTGTAATATGTGTGTAATATATATACCGTGTTTTCGCGACTATAAGGCGCACCTTCAATGAATCGCCGATTTTAGAACTATTTTCATGTAGGGCGCACTGGATTATAAGGCGCATAGAATAGAACAGTGGTTCTCAACTTGTCTGGCTCCGGGACCCACCTTTACCCCTTAATGACGAGCCGCGACCCAATTCGACCGGTCAACGGGGGGGGGGGGGGGGGGGGGTGCTTCCGCGTTCGCTGGCGGCGTCGACGGGTCGCGTTCTAATTGCCGCGCTAACTGAAAACATTGACGGACGAGCCGGAAAAACACCGACACTCTGCTGCATTAGAGAAGTCCCTGCAGTAAAACGTTTGACTGGGGCTGCGTTGTGCATCCACTAGATCGGGCTGTGCTAAATCAAACGTTGAAAACTCTTCACTCTCCCATTAACGTTGTTCAAACGTTAATGGGAGAAACAGGCTACTGTCGGCCGAACAAAAACACACCATCGCTCTCCAAAACAACAACAATCCCCGTGTCCCCATAGGTGGCACTAAGATGAGTGACGTCACATTGTGCGCCCTTCACTGAACATCCCAAAACTCTGTAAAGTGCAACGCCGCTCCAGAACATGAAAACACAGTCCGTTACAATACGCTGTTGGAGCTGGAATTACCGCGGCTGCTGGCTCCAGACTTTCCCTCCAATGGATCCTCGTTAACCAGTATGGATCAACCAATTGATCCATATATCTGGCGCTCCGGATTATAAGACGCATGCGTCGTTTTTTTAGAAAAAAAATGATTTTAAGCCTTATAGTCGCGAAAATACGGTACACATTTAATTCCATAATACAGAACCTTCTTTTATTATTATTATTATTACTCTATGTTCTTACCCTCAGCCTTTGTACACCAGTTTAACCCGTCATCCAACAGTCATCTTAACGGAGCTGGATCAGCCTCAGAGTGTGTAGATATCAGAGGCATCACGGTACCTACAGCTCTGTTGGTGTGTGTGCAGGTGTGGAAGGCAGTGGGCTGGCGTCTGATCGCCCTGTCAGTGGGTCTGTACGGACTCCTGTACATCTACGAGCGGCTCACCTGGACCACAAGGGCCAAGGAGAGAGCCTTCAAGAGACAGTTTGTGGACTATGCTAGCGAGAAGCTTCAGCTCATAGTCAGTTACACTGGATCCAACTGCAGCCACCAAGTCCAGCAGTAAGCAACGATAATGCGTATTATTTAATGATTTGCTAACAAGTTCAGACTCTTAAATACAGAAAGATGAATGGAGTCTTGTAGTCTTAGAATGTGTCCCTTCTTTCTCTGGTTAAAGGGAGTTAGCAGGTGTTTTTGCGCAGCTGTGCCAGCAAGTGGATGTCACCCGTCAGAACCTGGAGGAGGAGATCACTGACATGAACAGCAAGATCGAGCTCCTGGACGGCCTGCAGAGCAAAGCTAAGCTGCTGCGGTAAGAACCTCACATCAACCGTACCTGTTCACAGGGCCATACTTGGACTTATACATTCTGCTGCCAAATCCTTTTGAATTAACATTAACATTCGTTTTAGGGCTGCAACAACAAATCGATAAAATCAATAAAAATCGCAATTATTCCGTCACTCAATACATTTCAAAAGAGCGAGCCGACATAAAGGAAAGAGCAGCCAGCAGCCGGCGAGTCACATGACGCAGGCAAAGACGTCTGTTTGAGTTGAGTCGTCCAAGGTGTGGGAGCATTTCACGTTAAATAAACTAACAAAAGCGTGTCAATGTTAACGTAACATGGCACAAGAGCACCACGTTGTCCCGTTTTGACGTGAGGGACGTAAGGAGCCTGTTTACGCGTCATTTGGTGTCATACATGTCGTCCCATTTGGGTTCTTGTTGACAAATATATGTATGCGTTGTACTTCTTAATGCTGTCATGTACGGTAGTCTAGTCACTCTGGGCTCACTTGTTTAATTACACGGCACAGCTTTTGCGGTGTCATACATAAAGATCTTATAAGTGTATATATATGTATGTATTTGTGTTGTTAGGAACAAAGCGGGATGGCTGGACAGCGAGCTCAACATGTTCACCCAGCAGTACCTCCACCACAGCAAGTGAGCCGCACTGACAAACCACCGGAGGGACACTGCCCTCCTGCTGACACACTTGTGTTTGGTGAACTTGATTAGAGGAAATCTTGCACAATGTTGTGTACATAGGAGGAGGAATGGAAGGTTGTTTGTCTGGAGGAGTTACCGGCTGGTTGTGACATGGATACATGGAGCGGAGTGGGACTCGTGTGCTCTGCTGGTCACATGGTGACACAAGGAAGACTGAAAGTGAATTAGCTATTTGATAGGTCACAACATAATGTTCAGTGGTGGTAATATTTAAGTGAGCATAAAGCTGAGGTCACCAGCTGTAGTACAGTCCCAGCTCCCCATGCATCTTCATTATAACCAGAACCTGACGCCAATTAACTCTTCCAAGTCAACTCCTGTTGGTTTTTAATCTATACGCTTAGAACACTGGGCAAGTGCCATAAGGGACAATGCAACAGGATTTATTCCTCCAGTTGCAGTGTTGTCACATTTTTCCTTTCAGGAGGCGAGAAGGAAAGCTGCTTTTCACTGTTTGACGCTTAGCTCTTTGAGAACCGAACCAGAAACCTTAACTGTAGACCATTTGTGAAGTGCATTTCCTTTATTGTTCTCTGAGAGTAAACCTACATCTTTATTTTTTGGGTAGTAAAGTAATTTAATATATTTTAGCTTGTTAAACAACAAAGGAGACCATTAAAGTATCTTAAATGTTAACTTAAAGGCCAATGAGGGTAGACGATGCACAGAGGAATGAGATGTATTCACACACTGCTGATTCTCTGATGAATGAGATGAACGAGTTGTAACGTTTGGCATAGCTACACATTACAAGGAACTGACTTCAACATCTTCCTGGGTTGCTGTTTTTAAAACGTTAGAGCCTATCAGCGTACGGGTTATTTGGGAGTCCCTCAGAAAGCTCTGGAATGAATGTCCCATAGCAGAAATCCTGAGTGAAGAGAAATGTGTTTCTGTAAAACAACAGATTTCATATCATTATGACATCAAATCTGAATCAATCTAAATAGTTTGGTCTCTGCTCTGACGCGTGAGTCCGGTCCGCTGGGACAAAATCAGTACATTTTCCAATTGAAAGGGCTCTCACTGACCACAACCATCGTTATTGTCTCCATACATATCTAATAAAGGCTCTGTTTCTAAAGCAAACATTTGGATGAGATGGAAGCGTCTGGGGACTCCTCACGACTAGTTGGACTTGCACTGAATGCAGATGTAGACCAGGCGCCGTGGCCTTCTTGCTCTCCGGCTCTTTCCATATAGATTCCACTTTAAAGCCAAGAACTATTCATTTGAACACATGTGTCTAGCGTGTTGAGGTCTCAGTTGGGCCATCCTGTAGATTACATCCATACACTGTGTCCTGCCAAGTGAGCAGAAGGCTGTCGTACCACCTGGTTAGTTAAAATATGCACTTTATCAATTTCCTGTTTTTTGAATTAATTTTCCTTCCATAAAGTAGTTGTGTTTGGCTTGAGGAAGTGAAGGTACCTGCATGCAGTGGCTATTGTAGTTTGTTGTCCAGTTAAATGTCCAAATGTATGTATGTATGAATGTAAAAATAAAGACATCATGCAAGAGAGCAGAATATTGAGCATTTTTTAAATGATTTTAAAGAAGGGCCAGAACTAAGTTCTAATTTAAGCTGGTTAACTCACCGTATTTGTATATCTATTACACTGCATGTTATCCACCCAACACACAATTACACCAGTCATAACTAACATTCACACACAACCTGTGTGGCAAATATTTAGGGTGAAGAGTCTTGAACACATGGGCATGGAAACTAGTGGAGCTGGGATCAAACCATTGATTCATCCAAGGACAACACAACTCTCCACTAAGCCACAGCCTCGACTTTTTCAGGTGTTTCAGATTTGTGACGGTGCTGTTGGATACCAGAGCAATTCCATCCATAGAGACTGTATCACGTGACCGCTGACTTCCAAGGCGCTCTGGGCCTATCATCATAACTTCCGTTTTTTCCGAGTTTAACATCAGGAAGTTGGAGGTCATCTGAGTTTTGATGTCTCTAAGACAGTCCTGAAGTCTAACAAGTTGGTTGGTGTCTTCTGGCTTGATCGATGGATACAGTTGAGTATCGTCTGCATAACAATGGAAGTTTATGCAGTGTTTTCTGATAACGTCGCCCAAAGGAAGCATGTACAGGGTAAATAAAATCGGTCCAAGCACAGAACCTTGTGGGACTCCGTGACCAACATTGGTGGTCCTCGATGATTCACCGTTCACAAACACAAACTGGGATCGATCCGATAAACAAGATTTAAACTGCTGAGTGCGTTTCTGTGCTGTGATGCACTCGAAATTCTGACTGGAAATCCTCGAACAAAGCATTGTTTTGTAGAAAGTCACATAATTGATTCGTGACAGATTTCTCAAGGATCTTAGCGAGGAAGGGAAGATTAGAGATGGATCTGTAGTTAGCCAACACCTCTGGAGCTAGAGTAGGTTTCTTAAGAAGAGGTTTAATTATAATTATTAATTTAATTATAATTATATTAATGAGATTGATACCATGATAGTGTAGCGTGTCTGAAGTTCCAAAATGTATATGGTTCTGTTACTGGTAGTGTTGCTTGGGCCAGTGTTGGGGTGCCGCCCCTTCCGGGGTTTTTGGCGCGAATGTGGCGGGTCGGATGTGCTGGAAGACCTGTGTTTGGTTGGTGTGAAGCAGAATAAACCCAATTCATCATAAACCTGGCTCCTTATTGACACGGAACGCTACAATAGTGACAGCGGGAGCAGTGGTCAGCAGGTACACGGTCCAGGTAGAACCACAATCTATGAAAACCTATGAGGCGAGAAAGCACAAACACTCTGTGGAAGAAACAAAGTTATTGATGTGCAGTAGTGAGAGGTGAATTCTAAAAAGGTTCTGTATATTTATGCCAGCAGGTGGCGGTATGACATCACTGATCACATCAGTAAAACCCATGTGGTCGGTTTATTGCAAACTTAAACTGATCCAAGTTGACCACATTTCAACCTGGTTCAAGTTCCTTGAAATGGGTTCATTTGTACCTTCCATCATCCTCATTTATTGGGTTTCTAAGAAAGGCACCTTCAGTTCAAGTTGTTCATTCACGAAAACTGGAAATCTGTTTCTCCCATATTTCTAAATGTTCATGTACAATGGGACTGTTGAATATAGTTGAATATATTTCGCTTTAGACCTGCACAACTATTAGTGATTATTGACTGAGTACATTCAAGTACTGCCACTCCTTCCACTTTGTGTTTGCTGCAACAATCTGCTTGTCAGTTTATTTCAGGCAATATTTTTTGGTACAAATATTTAGTACAATCCACCAGTGCAGTAGAAATATTTTAGATTGTCCTTAATTTTGCATTTATTTTCTATTCATTTTTTAAATTCTATTTAGTTGAAATAATAAAATGAAATAAAGTCCACTGATTTATTTGCTAGTTTTACAATAATAAGGAATCCCTGTTTAACTTCGCAAAAGTTCACTTCTGTTGTATTTCATTTTAAATCAGTTATTTCTGGTGAACAATCTGTAATCAAAGTAATCAGAGTATTTAAGAGGATGTCATGTTTTTGCAATGTGGTTTTCTAATGATTGATATTAATGGATTACATTTGTAATCAAAATGAAAAAACAAAATGATAGTGTTCAATCTGAGAAGACAAAATGTCCTCAAAATGTGGTCTTTCATTTCTTCACATCCCTTCACAAAGAAGCTCATTTACAGACCTACGGGGGATTTGGGGATCCAACTACACTGATGACGTGGGTCAGATACATTACAAGCTTTTTCACGGCACTCACTCAGTTTAACTTGTGTCATTTGTTTTCAGGACTGACACTTCTTAAAAAATCTGGAGGATGGGCTGGCCCTGCCTCCAGAGCACCCTGTGGATTGGCTCACACTCCGGCCATTTCAGCCAATCAGAGATGGAGGACACCTTTTTGCTCCCTCTGACTTTGTCCATAGAGGTTTGTGTTGGGGGAAGTGGTGCTGAGGTAAGGCGGGGGTACGGGTACTCTGTAGAGGTAAGGCGGGGGTACGGGTACCCTGTAGAGGTAAGGCGGGGGTACCCTGTAGAGGTAAGGCGGGGGTACGGGTACCCTGTAGAGGTAAGGCGGGGGTATGGGTACCCTGTAGAGGTAAGGCTGGGGTACCCTGTAGAGGTAAGGCGGGGGTACGGGTACCCTGTAGAGGTAAGGCGGGGGTATGGGTACCCTGTAGAGGTAAGGCTGGGGTACCCTGTAGAGGTAAGGCGGGGGTACGGGTACCCTGTAGAGGTAAGGCTGGGGTACCCTGTAGAGGTAAGGCTGGGGTACCCTGTAGAGGTAAGGCGGGGGTACCCTGTAGAGGTAAGGCTGGGGTACCCTGTAGAGGTAAGGCGGGGGTACCCTGTAGAGGTAAGGCTGGGGTACCCTGTAGAGGTAAGGCGGGGGTACCCTGTAGAGGTAAGGCGGGGGTACCCTGAACATACATTCACTCACACACTAGGTTGTGGCTTGTTGCCACCAATGCATTTCTATTACTTTTGGAGAAGAGTCAGGCCTTTTCCTTTCCACAGTGTTGAACTAGGCCTGATTTGATTGTACTTTGCTTATTTTGTTTGGCACAACCCCCACAGTTCACAATTGAATTAATTGTATGATACATTGCAGTAAAACAAGTTAAGAAATCTATCCAACTAGAGATTATTTATAATGCAAAGACAGTTTAGTCTTTAATTTGAAACACACATTTATCTGTATATGGAGACTGTATTTGGGATTTACTTCACATTCTTTTGTTGGTCAATAGGCCTTTTTTTATGTTGTATCAACATCGTTTCCCCCCTTATTGTGAAATATTATTTCATACATTTAGGATATTTCTGGAAAAGACCTCATGTTTGGGTTCATCTTGAAAAGTTGTAGAAATCATTCAATTGAAACAAAAAACGAGAAACAGGACTCTGGGGACATTGAAAGATTAAGACGCTTTAAGGAACTGACACGAGTCCAAGGCCTGATAGCTAGCTTTAAGCTAAGCTAATGTCCAAAAATCAGAGACAATGATTAGAGACCAGGACAGGTAGACTTTAAATCTTTGCAGTTATTCATCTTAACATCCCCTTTAATACACATCATGTTGATGTGTTGATTACCTTTTTTTTCATCTTTGTTTCTAATTCATGGCCAAACTGTAGACCTATTGTTATTACTATTAGTATTAATGATTATTTGCAGACAACATGACCACAGCAACGACATAGAATTGAATTAAATGAAATGAAAAACCTTGAAGTTAATTGATATAATGCAAACAGTGTCCCCGATGGATCGCGTGCAGACTGGAGATGTTATTCAACCCCTCAGCATCATCATGACATCCACTTTTACTCCTGTGAAGAATTGCTCAATGAATGGCCACTTCAGACAGCTATTTACAAAAATAAATGCATCTTGCATGGTGGATCCGTGCTGCTCGATCAACAAAATGGCAACATTGATCCCAGAGGTGGCTCTCAGCCTCATGAAGGTCCCATGCTCTGCTGGCCTGTGAGCCCGTCTTGTTCTCGCTGTAATTGCCTGTGAAGAAACAAGTTAGCGATGCTGCCACAGAACAGTAAAAAATATCTCACCATAAGAAATTAGCTATGTTTCCAGTGGCATCTTTAACATTCAGAAATCTTTGACTTTATTTTTGTATTAGTCACTGGGCAGTATGAATGATCTATATCTCTCCTCTTTGGTAAAACCGTCCAATTGAATTGCTGATTTGACAGCTTGGAACATTTCTAATTTAGCAGATGTCTCAGTGCCTCCGTCCTTGTGGGGTCATGTTGCTGAGCCCTTCAGGGTAAACTCACAGCCTCACACATCAGGCCTGGCTTCACATCTGCTGTGAAACCCCACAACCTGCAAACTGAACGTTTCTCCACTGTGTATCTAATGCCTACACATCTCCATTACAAACACACACACACACACACACAGACAACTGGAAAAAGTACAGGGAAATTGTATGGAAATCATTCCTGTCATTTTAAATTGGATTAGCGTTTAAACTAACATTTGTGTATCGCTTGTCTTTCAAGACCTGTGTGCTTTCTGATGGTAAAAGGGATTGCCACAACTTCAGCAGCATAATGCTCAAAGGGTAGTGTACATACATTGGGACATATGTACAATAAAGAGGAGAAGAAAAAGAATAACAGGAGACTCAGGTTTTACTGCTTTCAGATACAAACAAAACTACAACAATTGTGTTTGTCAAAATGCAACATTTACAGTTTAGGCCTTGACTAGACCAGGGTCCATGTATCACAATCCAATTTTGTGGGTTTAAAAAAACACATACATGTACTATTCTTTAAGTTTATTTCAATTTCAATTAAATTGTTTTATTTTAGGCATCAAACATCACAATTTGCCTCAGATGGCTTAAGTGTATTTATTGGTATTTTTTGGAATATAGTTTCTTCAGGGCAAACACCTTGTTGTTTAGAACAGACTGGCCTGTGGGGTGAAGTGGTGCATTGTGGGGCATCAGACGATCACTTCATGGCTTAGTCCCCAAGATCGATTAAGTGAAACCAATTGTCACACTACGCGTTAGTGGGGGCTGCTTCTCTCATGTGTCTCACACAGACTTTATCTGTAACTTCATAATACAGAAACAAGTAAGCCGTCTATCACATGATGTCGAGGCATGTCAGTGAGGACATGTGGACAGACAAAACACTGCTGGCAGAGCACCTGAGGTCACGCTAACGTACAGGAGGTCACATTATCCAGCCCCTACAGATAGTTACAGGAGAAAATGGTGTCATTTCATGGATTAAACTATTTTTGTTGCTCTTTAATTATCCTGTAAATCATCTGGCAACCCGTGTCTTCTTGTTCCCCGTATCTATATTTTTGTAAAGAAGTCTATTAAATCATTGGCTGTTTAATCTCCATGTCAAACATTAGGATGATGTATGGCCCCACCTGTTGAAGAATGTCACACCAGTGTTAAAGGACACAACAACTAAAAGGATTTAGACTCAAGCTGAGATAAAACCTGAATTGCCAAGAGCAGCCATGATGATGCATCTGTAGAATGACACATCCAAACTCAAATGATGGATGGGCTGCACTTGTACTCTTCTGACTACTCAAAGCTCTTTAACACCACATCTCATCTCATCTTCAGCCGCTTATCTGGGGTCGGGTTGGGGGGGCAACAGCTCCAGCAGGAGGCCCCAGACTTCCCTTTCCCACCTCTACCAGCTCTGACTGGGGATCCCCAGGCGGTCCCAGGCCAGTGCAGAGATATCACCTCTCTACCTGGTCCTGGGTCTTCCCCGGGGCCTCTTCCCAGCTGGACGTGCCTGGAACACCTCCCAAAGGAGGCGTCCAGGGGGCATCTTTACCAGAAGCCCAAACCACCTCAACTGGCTCCTTTCAAAGGAGCAGCGGCTCTACTCCGAGCTCCTCACGAGTGGCTGAGCTTCTCACCCTTTAACACCACATGTCATCATTAACCCATTCACATAAAGGTGCCTCGTGCCCATCCGGATTACGTAACATTCCAACCCAGTCTCCAAAAAAAGCGTGAAATGGCTACGTTGGTCCACCGTGATAAACGTAGTCATGTTACGTTTTCCCCCAAAATAACGTTACTATGTTACGTTTCTTTTGGCCCATTCATTTACATTGCTTTGCAAATAGGTCACGTGACTATCAAGTTTCCCGGTAGCGAAAAGAAAAACATGGCGGACGGTCAGCATAATCTCCGTGAAAAACACAATATTTTAAGAAAGCATCAGCATTTGTATGCATTTCGATGGCATTTCTAGCGAGAAGTATGCGTTATTCTTTCATAATCTTCTATCAGAGACTGTAGAAGACCTTCCGTTTATTCGTTTCTGCGAAGATTTGAGTGTCCCTTTGGCAAAGCGTGGCTACGCAACGCCTTTAACGGCGCATTATTAAAAAAACACTTCCAGTGGGGGCGTTACCGTAAAGAAGCGTTCAGCCTTAAAGCCACTAATCGCCAAACAAAACAAACTCAAAGCACTCGAATCACATTATGACTTTTTAAACATAAATTCCGTTATTTTTATGAGTTTTCAATGAAAGAATGCATCATTTCCGGGGGTAGGCATGCCCGGGACATCCCGAATTATGGGCAATTTTGATTTGTCCAGCTTTTTGACAGCTCCAGTCCCGACTTCCAATCACAGCCTCCTAAATCAATGACGCGCCTAAAACTCTCGGATCGAACATTACGTCTTGTTTACATGGGAAAGGGGGGCGGGGCTTCGCCCTCAGAGCGGAGCGTCATTTCTCGCTCCACACGTCTCCTCTTTTTACTGGCCAGGAAAACGGGCGATCTATCCCACGTGGGTCTGGCTCCATTCCATTGGCTCTGACGAATCCATAGAGAGGCGGGACTTATAATTTGCCCGGCAAACGGAGAGATTTGAGCTGCATTGCTTCCACTGTGCGTGAAGTGGCCGTGAGGCCTCCACTAAAGTCTCTCTCTATTTGTTCTGCTTTACTCAATAAAAGTAAAACCTTTACAGATATACTGTCCACACACTAGGCTAACATAATGGAGACTTCCAGGCTTCGTCCTTTATGTTTTATGGGGATAAAGCCCCTGTAAGTAGTTTTTTCCCAAGCAAATCTGAGTTTCTTCTTTTTTTGTGTGTCCCATACAAATATCAAAATATATATACTGATTTTCACATCCAAACACACTCACTTATGTTCCCTTTTATCATGACAACAAGAAATTTCAAGATATACCTTTTGCTTTCATAAATCATACAGTGTGTAAATGCCCAGCAGTGTACGGTCCGGGGGCCCCTATCGGGCCACTTGTTAGATGGTTCGATTAGTCTATCACTACTATACTTTGATCTGACGACTAATTTGCACATCATGCTCGTACCGGCATGGCTTCGCCCTTCCCAGGCATAGTTCATCATCTTCCGGGGTCCTATAGCCAGTGTTGGGAAAGTTTACTTTCTACATTAACTAGTTCAAAGTTTAGTTTACAAATTTTAAAAAGGAACTAGTTCAGTTCATAATTCAAAATATTTGAACTAAGTTCACGGTTCCAAAAAATGAACTAGTTCAGTTCTTTTTTTCCATACGTTGCTGCGAGCTATTTTTTTTTTTAAATTATTGCCACAGCCCAGAACCACAGACAGCAATTATTTTATCAGTTTTAACACTGAAGCTATGCATCAGATTTAATCTTCTTATCCAATTTGAATCCTTATCCAACCAGGGTTTACATTAGCATTGAGGGGACAGCATTTCCCTAATGATTCTTTGATGCTATGTTGCTGTCTATTCACTCCACACTAGCAGCAGTTGCAGAGTTTACCCCTACACTACATTCTCAAACACATGCTGCTTAAATGGTCTTTTTTAAATAAGGAATTATTAAAAGAAAAACAGGACAGTAATCATTAAGGTGCAAATGTTTGCAAAGAAAGGTCAGATTCCTCCCATCCTCACCGACCTTGTCAGTAACTTCATAAACTCTTTAAAATTATTATACGCCGCCTCTTTGCTACACTTATTAATGCGCGTTTATGGTGTGTTTTCTATAGAAATCTGGTACCCCATTGAACATTAAGCTGAACGAACGCGCCGTTCATAGACACCAGAATGAACGAGAACAGTGACGTTCATCGGGCATTAATACAGTACGTTGAGTTCACGTTCGCCCAAAATATCAACAAGTTTATGAACGCGTTCAGGCACAACACTGTCCCAAAAGGGCCGGGATCGCACCTCACCCAGCATGCCTCGGCCTTCACTTTTTTCACTACAGAGTTTTGTTGCACCCTGTGACTCCGGCGTTAGACTCCTTCGACTGAGTTTTAAGATGGGTTGGATGGGTTACTGACTAAAATTTATGCCCCCACCCCCTAACTGCCTCAGGGAAACTTGTAAATATAATAAGTCAAATAAGTCAAACAAGCAAGTTGTATCTGGTTTAACCCTTTTATTCCTGTAGGCGTTTTTTAGGTCTCATGCTGGAAATTGCATTTACACACTAAAACTAGGATAACGCATGTCTGATGATAGTGACAGTGAGTCTGTCGATCAAGATGAGGATGGAGACATAGTAGAGGTTGAAAATCCTCCTTGTTGAACACCCCACAATACATTCTGTGCTCCCTCTGGCATAACATTTCTAATGATATCATGTCCCCCCCTTCAGTATTTTAAGACATTCTTCAGGTTATTGTAGGCCAGTTGAATGTGTATGCCATAAAATTTGACACAAACAAGCCCTTTAAGTTTACATGTTTTGTATGTGGATTTTGTACATACAGTGTTGGTCATTTCATTTCTTTGTTTAATATTTTTGAATTTATGTTTGAATCCATTTGTGGTTAATGTGCTCAAAATGCACTACTTTCTTAATGCTTACATTGCTTGTTTGACTTATTATATTTACAAGTTACCCTGAGGCAACAGACCTAAATCAAGTTAGGGGGTGGGGGCATATATTTTAGTCGGTAACCCATCAAACCCATCTAACAAGTGGCCCGATAGGGGCCCTCGGACCGTACACTGCTGGGCATTTACACACTAAAACTGTATGATTTATGAAAGCAAAAGGTATATCTTGAAATTTCTTGTTGTCATGATAAAAGGGAACATAAGTGAGTGTGTTTGGATGTGAAAATCAGTATATATATTTTGATATTTGTATGGGACACACAAAAAAAGAAGAAACTCAGATTTGCTTGGGAAAAAACTACTTACAGGGGCTTTATCCCCATAAAACATAAAGGACGAAGCCTGGAAGTCTCCATTATGTTAGCCTAGTGTGTGGACAGTATATCTGTAAAGGTTTTACTTTTATTGAGTAAAGCAGAACAAATAGAGAGAGACTTTAGTGGAGGCCTCACGGCCACTTCACGCACAGTGGAAGCAATGCAGCTCAAATCTCTCCGTTTGCCGGGCAAATTATAAGTCCCGCCTCTCTATGGATTCGTCAGAGCCAATGGAATGGAGCCAGACCCACGTGGGATAGATCGCCCGTTTTCCTGGCCAGTAAAAAGAGGAGACGTGTGGAGCGAGAAATGACGCTCCGCTCTGAGGGCGAAGCCCCGCCCCCCTTTCCCATGTAAACAAGACGTAATGTTCGATCCGAGAGTTTTAGGCGCGTCATTGATTTAGGAGGCTGTGATTGGAAGTCGGGACTGGAGCTGTCAAAAAGCTGGACAAATCAAAATTGCCCATAATTCGGGATGTCCCGGGCATGCCTACCCCCGGAAATGATGCATTCTTTCATTGAAAACTCATAAAAATAACGGAATTTATGTTTAAAAAGTCATAATGTGATTCGAGTGCTTTGAGTTTGTTTTGTTTGGCGATTAGTGGCTTTAAGGCTGAACGCTTCTTTACGGTAACGCCCCCACTGGAAGTGTTTTTTTAATAATGCGCCGTTAAAGGCGTTGCGTAGCCACGCTTTGCCAAAGGGACACTCAAATCTTCGCAGAAACGAATAAACGGAAGGTCTTCTACAGTCTCTGATAGAAGATTATGAAAGAATAACGCATACTTCTCGCTAGAAATGCCATCGAAATGCATACAAATGCTGATGCTTTCTTAAAATATTGTGTTTTTCACGGAGATTATGCTGACCGTCCGCCATGTTTTTCTTTTCGCTACCGGGAAACTTGATAGTCACGTGACCTATTTGCAAAGCAATGTAAATGAATGGGCCAAAAGAAACGTAACATAGTAACGTTATTTTGGGGGAAAACGTAACATGACTACGTTTATCACGGTGGACCAACGTAGCCATTTCACGCTTTTTTTGGAGACTGGGTTGAACATTCATACACGCATTTGGGGTCACGTGTGATGCCCAAGGACACACAGACATGGACATCGATGGTCCTGAGGTGTTGCTAAAAGCTCCAGACAGCACAACTAAAAGAGTGAAACTTGTGATTTGACTTTTCTTTCAAACTGCTATTCCAAGGTTTAAGCTCTAAGGGGGAGAACACTGACCAGTCTCAAACCCCCTCATGGTGCCCCTCGGGACAATACTTATCTCCATCATAACGTTTCACTGTGGCGGGGCCAATATTGGGCGACAAATTGGATGATAAAATTAACAATAGAAGCACATATGGCTGCAGTTCCAAAGACAAAATATGGAATTCGCAACAGTCAGCCTTCATGTAGAAGCTTGTCATGGATGAGCCAGAAGGGCCCAACATGTGGGAATTTTGTGAAGCGGTAAAAAACAGTTATATTCCTGCAGATGTGATGCTTTTAAATTACAGGTAAATTACAAGTAAGTTATGGTAAAATGCAGTCTCTTAAAATAACTGTAGTTTTCAATATTTACTTTCATTTCTATAACATACTGAATCAGTCAACTGTGTGTACGCTTATGTTGCTTTTCTGTTTTTCCCATTTGATTAAGAAAATTACAACACTCAAAAACAATTAACTTACCTATGTGCTATAGAGCAACAAATCAGGGCAAATCTTACAAGACACTTGTCGTGTATTTAAGTCATATGTTTGTAAAATTTGTAATCACGTTTATAATTACAATAATATTAATATTAATTAAGTTTTTACATGAAAGTCTACAAAAAATAATGTTTAAATACTTAAGTTTAAAAAAGCTTTTG
The DNA here is from genome assembly GCF_949316345.1 of Pungitius pungitius. Lineage (NCBI taxonomy): Eukaryota > Metazoa > Chordata > Actinopteri > Perciformes > Gasterosteidae > Pungitius > Pungitius pungitius. Next base: position 35,474,257 of record NC_084900.1, read on the forward strand.
TCAGTAGCCACCAAACCCAGTATCTCTCCCCCTCGGCAGCTAGGAGTGGGTTACTATGGTAACGGCCATGGAGTAACCAGCTATTTTTGTGCTTGAGTGAAGGACCAAAATATTTTTGGATTCGAACGTGATTCTTAATAAAAAGTGTGAATGTGCTGTAGTCTTAACTTAAAAGCCTGTCTAAAGGCTCTTAAAGGTCGACACAGTTCTGTGTGATGGAAGAAAACCTTTTTCAAATTCCAATAACATGAATACATTTCAATGTTTTCAAGCTTTTGTTAATATACAAATATAAGTATTCTGTTCAATTAAAAAATATTACTAATGACTGATAACAACTATAATTCTCACATCCGAACTCTCTTACTGCTCATTGCATTGTATGTGTACGTGACAGGGGACGCGCTTTTTGTGCACACTTCCAATGCGATTGTGTGTGTTTAGTATGCTAACGTGCACGTGTGTGTGTGTGTGTGTGTGTGTGCGTGCGTCTGTATCCCTTCGTTCCCATTGGCTGCTGAAACTTGTTGGAGCTTTTCTTTCTGGAAAAAGAGAAAGCTCCAAGAACCTATTGGTGCTCGCGAGCACCCCCCCCCCCTCCCCCCCCTCCTAGCCCGCCCGGTCCGCACTTTTCCGGGGAAGCGTGAAAGTAGTGCAGCCTTCACACCGGTAAAATGAGCTCATTCCGGAGCCGGAGCGTTTAGTGTGAGGCCCCCGCACCCCGCACCCCGCACCCCGCACCCCGCGCGCCGCCTCGCGAGGCCTCATCGCACCTCGTTACCCTCCCGGGGCGCACGCCGCATCCGTCACACATTCCCACCTGAAAAACTTTTGTGACCAACAAGTCGACTTGAACTGGATATCTAAACCCTGTCCGTCTTTTTTTGCTTTTATTTCCCTTTTTTTCGTTAAATGGTACAATGTCGTCTTTGCCAGGACCGGTACCGCGGATGATGCGCGCGGCTCCGGGACAGAACTATGCCCGCACCGGATTCCCGCTGGAAGGTATGCTCCGCGGGAAGGCCTCGTATTACACATCTATCTTTCAACATATTTAATATGTGTTGATTATCTCCATAAAATAGTTATACGAAGTTATTTTATAAACGTATTGGCTAATTATAAAATGGGCCCAATGCATTTAATTTATTAACCACCTGGTGATTATTTCGTCAAAAATATTTATACAATTGTTTAACGTTATATTATTTAAATATTATTTAAAATCGTGGGTTCCCCTGCAAAATCCAATCAATCAAATCGAAAACGAGCCGGAGAAGCTGCGGATTATTTCACTATTTGAAAAGCGTGCTGATGAATGATGAAGGTCTCTTCACCTCCTCTTCAGAATCAGATGGAACTGTCGTTCATGCAGTGTGTTAACGAAGATGTCCATTTATTGCTACTAGTGGGACGCTAGCTGAATATACTAATTCTAGTAGGCCGATGTGATTATGTTGAGGCCTGCATTTCATTCCAGGCCAAAAACACATAAAGGAGAATATTTCCCTTCACGTGCATGAAGATGAAATGTTGAGTTGGACCGTGTGTCGCCCGCAGTGTCCACTCCCCTGGGACAGGGTCGGGTCAACCAGCTGGGAGGGGTTTTTATCAACGGCCGGCCGCTTCCCAACCACATCCGACACAAGATAGTGGAGATGGCCCACCACGGGATCCGGCCCTGCGTCATCTCCCGACAGCTGCGGGTGTCTCACGGCTGCGTCTCCAAAATCCTGTGCCGCTACCAGGAGACCGGCTCCATCCGGCCCGGGGCCATCGGAGGCAGCAAGCCCAGGGTGAGGAGACCCGCCATACGACACTAATGCAAACAATACAGTGATAATAATATCACATTGCCACTGTTGTCATGGCTATCATTACGTGATATTAGTCATGATTTGATGTACACACGTGGCAGCTTCCCCACTCATCATAGTGTGCACGTTGTCCCCCTGCAGCAGGTCGCCACGCCGGACGTCGAGAAGCGGATAGAGGAGTACAAGCGGGACAACCCCGGCATGTTCAGCTGGGAGATCCGGGATAAACTGCTGAAGGACGGGGTGTGCGACAGGAGCACAGTCCCTTCAGGTGAGGCCTCCTCGGGTAAGCCGCATTTAATTCATCCTTTCATTCTCAAGCTATTTTTGGATTCAAAATGCGTGACCATGGATGTTAAAACTACTAGTAATAATAATAATAACAAATACTTATTTTGTTAAAAAAACAAAACCTTATTTTAATCGTATTATTAACATAATAATGTTTGCCTGTGTGTTTTAGTGAGTTCGATCAGCCGCGTACTTCGAGGTCGGTTTGGGAAAAAGGACGATGAGGAAGATGGTGATAAAAGGGATGAAGACGGAGACAAGAAAAGCAAACACAGCATCGACGGCATCCTCGGCGACAAAGGTAGGCCAGCGGAGAGCGCGTGACAGCGCGCGTGGACAGCTGCGGGTTGGACTGGTGTCCACGTCGCGAGTTGTACAAATTGGGCCTAAATGAGCGCTTTGTCGCGCGGGGAGCCGCTTCATTATTTATGAGGGGGGGGGGGGGGGGGTCCCGCGGCGCTGTTAAACGCTCCCTGGATGTGCCAGTCAATATCAATTACACAAAGGCCCCTCAGTGACGGGGCCCCCACAGGATAGCGCATCCAACCAAACCTTTCATTACATAAAATCAGAATAATTAATACAATAAACCAACAATATCTACATATTCAACCCCCCCCAAAGAATCCATGAGTTGCTTTTACTCATGGATAAAACTCCCTCATCACAAACGTTTCGGCAAGCAACACTTTCATGTACAGAACAAATCATTTTTTACTAAAATGATTAAATTTGACGATTGAAAGTAAAAAAGTAATAGTATTAATATTCTGAAGTTATGTAATTCAAGTTTAATTTCTGACGTGTGTGACACTTATATTTGCCATTATATTTATATAAAGGTTATATTTATATAGCTCATATTAGCACATGTAAGCCGTTCAATATATAATGAAACACAAAGAGCATTTCATTCATTTGGTTTTATAGTGTAAAGCTTTTATTTTTGGGTTAGTTTTCAGCGGACCAGTAGGACTTGGCTCTTTTATCCTTTTACCACCATCAGCTGCAGCTGGTAATTCAACTTGAGCTCCCCATTTCCTGACCACTGGTTTGTGACATTTTTTTTCAAAAGCTATCAGCGGTCTTCCTTTTCATGTTCTCCAAAAGATCAGCTTGTCTTTCTGTCTTCCAGCCCTGGCATTTAATAATTTGAAGACTTAGCCTATTACAGCTGGTAATGAAACCTGTGTCTGGTGAATAGGCGTCTGTGTTGGAGAGGGGTGTAATAGCTTGAAGGCATGCTAAGAAATATATTTATCCCCTATCAGCCCTCACTCTCACAGTTCCTGGCACGTATATTCTGTGGAGGGGTTTTAAAGCAGATTATATTGAGCCTTTTATTTCTTTTCACTTTCATCTTTCAGCACCTCACTTCGTGGTGTGGCGCCCGCGGCACATATGCATGATATTTTAAGATGTCCTCTTGTGTTGTTTAGATTGTATTATTAAATATTCCTTTAATTTGCTTTTATGGGATTGTTTTTGGTGGTCGGCTGAATGCGAGGGAGAGCTAGAACAGGTGAATGAAGAAGGTGGGACTGAAGCCTTCCCCTTTAGATAAGCTGCTGTTCTTCCACCTGACGTGTACTGCATGCCAGGGTACAAAGGCAAACATGTGAACAATGCACGGCTAGTGAATAGCAGCCTTTTCTTCTCATCAGTTGCATTTCCTCTCATGACATTTGTATAATAGGACATGACAACCCAGTCTCCAAAAAAAGCGTGAAATGGCTACGTTGGTCCACCGTGATAAACGTAGTCATGTTACGTTTCCCCCCAAAATAACGTTACTATGTTACGTTTCTTTTGGCCCATTCATTTACATTGCTTTGCAAATAGGTCACGTGACTATCAAGTTTCCCGGTAGCGAAAAGAAAAACATGGCGGACGGTCAGCATAATCTCCGTGAAAAACACAATATTTTAAGAAAGCATCAGCATTTGTATGCATTTCGATGGCATTTCTAGCGAGAAGTATGCGTTATTCTTTCATAATCTTCTATCAGAGACTGTAGAAGACCTTCCGTTTATTCGTTTCTGCGAAGATTTGAGTGTCCCTTTGGCAAAGCGTGGCTACGCAACGCCTTTAACGGCGCATTATTAAAAAAACACTTCCAGTGGGGGCGTTACCGTAAAGAAGCGTTCAGCCTTAAAGCCACTAATCGCCAAACAAAACAAACTCAAAGCACTCGAATCACATTATGACTTTTTAAACATAAATTCCGTTATTTTTATGAGTTTTCAATGAAAGAATGCATCATTTCCGGGGGTAGGCATGCCCGGGACATCCCGAATTATGGGCAATTTTGATTTGTCCAGCTTTTTGACAGCTCCAGTCCCGACTTCCAATCACAGCCTCCTAAATCAATGACGCGCCTAAAACTCTCGGTTCGAACATTACGTCTTGTTTACATGGGAAAGGGGGGCGGGGCTTCGCCCTCAGAGCGGAGCGTCATTTCTCGCTCCACACGTCTCCTCTTTTTACTGGCCAGGAAAACGGGCGATCTATCCCACGTGGGTCTGGCTCCATTCCATTGGCTCTGACGAATCCATAGAGAGGCGGGACTTATAATTTGCCCGGCAAACGGAGAGATTTGAGCTGCATTGCTTCCACTGTGCGTGAAGTGGCCGTGAGGCCTCCACTAAAGTCTCTCTCTATTTGTTCTGCTTTACTCAATAAAAGTAAAACCTTTACAGATATACTGTCCACACACTAGGCTAACATAATGGAGACTTCCAGGCTTCGTCCTTTATGTTTTATGGGGATAAAGCCCCTGTAAGTAGTTTTTTCCCAAGCAAATCTGAGTTTCTTCTTTTTTTGTGTGTCCCATACAAATATCAAAATATATATACTGATTTTCACATCCAAACACACTCACTTATGTTCCCTTTTATCATGACAACAAGAAATTTCAAGATATACCTTTTGCTTTCATAAATCATACAGTTTTAGTGTGTAAATGCCCAGCAGTGTACGGTCCGAGGGCCCCTATCGGGCCACTTGTTAGATGGGTTTGATGGGTTACCGACTAAAATATATGCCCCCACCCCCTAACTTGATTTAGGTCTGTTGCCTCAGGGTAACTTGTAAATATAATAAGTCAAACAAGCAATGTAAGCATTAAGAAAGTAGTGCATTTTGAGCACATTAACCACAAATGGATTCAAACATAAATTCAAAAATATTAAACAAAGAAATGAAATGACCAACACTGTATGTACAAAATCCACATACAAAACATGTAAACTTAAAGGGCTTGTTTGTGTCAAATTTTATGGCATACACATTCAACTGGCCTACAATAACCTGAAGAATGTCTTAAAATACTGAAGGGGGGGACATGATATCATTAGAAATGTTATGCCAGAGGGAGCACAGAATGTATTGTGGGGTGTTCAACAAGGAGGATTTTCAACCTCTACTATGTCTCCATCCTCATCTTGATCGACAGACTCACTGTCACTATCATCAGACATGCGTTATCCTAGTTTTAGTGTGTAAATGCAATTTCCAGCATGAGACCTAAAAAACGCCTACAGGAATAAAAGGGTTAAACCAGATACAACTTGCTTGTTTGACTTATTTGACTTATTATATTTACAAGTTTCCCTGAGGCAGTTAGGGGGTGGGGGCATACATTTTAGTCAGTAACCCATCCAACCCATCTTAAAACTCAGTCGAAGGAGTCTAACGCCGGAGTCACAGGGTGCAACAAAACTCTGTAGTGAAAAAAGTGAAGGCCGAGGCATGCTGGGTGAGGTGCGATCCCGGCCCTTTTGGGACAGTGTTGTGCCTGAACGCGTTCATAAACTTGTTGATATTTTGGGCGAACGTGAACTCAACGTACTGTATTAATGCCCGATGAACGTCACTGTTCTCGTTCATTCTGGTGTCTATGAACGGCGCGTTCGTTCAGCTTAACATCGTTCAATGGGGTACCAGATTTCTATAGAAAACACACCATAAACGCGCATTAATAAGTGTAGCAAAGAGGCGGCGTATAATAATTTTAAAGAGTTTATGAAGTTACTGACAAGGTCGGTGAGGATGGGAGGAATCTGACCTTTCTTTGCAAACATTTGCACCTTAATGATTACTGTCCTGTTTTTCTTTTAATAATTCCTTATTTAAAAAAGACCATTTAAGCAGCATGTGTTTGAGAATGTAGTGTAGGGGTAAACTCTGCAACTGCTGCTAGTGTGGAGTGAATAGACAGCAACATAGCATCAAAGAATCATTAGGGAAATGCTGTCCCCTCAATGCTAATGTAAACCCTGGTTGGATAAGGATTCAAATTGGATAAGAAGATTAAATCTGATGCATAGCTTCAGTGTTAAAACTGATAAAATAATTGCTGTCTGTGGTTCTGGGCTGTGGCAATAATTTAAAAAAAAAATAGCTCGCAGCAACGTATGGAAAAAAAGAACTGAACTAGTTCATTTTTTGGAACCGTGAACTTAGTTCAAATATTTTGAATTATGAACTGAACTAGTTCCTTTTTAAAATTTGTAAACTAAACTTTGAACTAGTTAATGTAGAAAGTAAACTTTCCCAACACTGGCTATAGGACCCCGGAAGATGATGAACTATGCCTGGGAAGGGCGAAGCCATGCCGGTACGAGCATGATGTGCAAATTAGTCGTCAGATCAAAGTATAGTAGTGATAGACTAATCGAACCATCTAACAAGTGGCCCGATAGGGGCCCCCGGACCGTACACTGCTGGGCATTTACACACTGTATGATTTATGAAAGCAAAAGGTATATCTTGAAATTTCTTGTTGTCATGATAAAAGGGAACATAAGTGAGTGTGTTTGGATGTGAAAATCAGTATATATATTTTGATATTTGTATGGGACACACAAAAAAAGAAGAAACTCAGATTTGCTTGGGAAAAAACTACTTACAGGGGCTTTATCCCCATAAAACATAAAGGACGAAGCCTGGAAGTCTCCATTATGTTAGCCTAGTGTGTGGACAGTATATCTGTAAAGGTTTTACTTTTATTGAGTAAAGCAGAACAAATAGAGAGAGACTTTAGTGGAGGCCTCACGGCCACTTCACGCACAGTGGAAGCAATGCAGCTCAAATCTCTCCGTTTGCCGGGCAAATTATAAGTCCCGCCTCTCTATGGATTCGTCAGAGCCAATGGAATGGAGCCAGACCCACGTGGGATAGATCGCCCGTTTTCCTGGCCAGTAAAAAGAGGAGACGTGTGGAGCGAGAAATGACGCTCCGCTCTGAGGGCGAAGCCCCGCCCCCCTTTCCCATGTAAACAAGACGTAATGTTCGAACCGAGAGTTTTAGGCGCGTCATTGATTTAGGAGGCTGTGATTGGAAGTCGGGACTGGAGCTGTCAAAAAGCTGGACAAATCAAAATTGCCCATAATTCGGGATGTCCCGGGCATGCCTACCCCCGGAAATGATGCATTCTTTCATTGAAAACTCATAAAAATAACGGAATTTATGTTTAAAAAGTCATAATGTGATTCGAGTGCTTTGAGTTTGTTTTGTTTGGCGATTAGTGGCTTTAAGGCTGAACGCTTCTTTACGGTAACGCCCCCACTGGAAGTGTTTTTTTAATAATGCGCCGTTAAAGGCGTTGCGTAGCCACGCTTTGCCAAAGGGACACTCAAATCTTCGCAGAAACGAATAAACGGAAGGTCTTCTACAGTCTCTGATAGAAGATTATGAAAGAATAACGCATACTTCTCGCTAGAAATGCCATCGAAATGCATACAAATGCTGATGCTTTCTTAAAATATTGTGTTTTTCACGGAGATTATGCTGACCGTCCGCCATGTTTTTCTTTTCGCTACCGGGAAACTTGATAGTCACGTGACCTATTTGCAAAGCAATGTAAATGAATGGGCCAAAAGAAACGTAACATAGTAACGTTATTTTGGGGGAAAACGTAACATGACTACGTTTATCACGGTGGACCAACGTAGCCATTTCACGCTTTTTTTGGAGACTGGGTTGGACATGACTTAAGATACATGCATATCTCACGCATGATTTCACCCATCTTATCCCTGCAGCAAGATGCTATATGACAAAACATGTTCTAATTTGTGTTATTTTGTTAGATGTTTGGAGACTATATTAAAAGCTGCAAAACGTCAATATTCAGTAGATTGCTGTGTGATTACGTCCAATACATTTTAGAATAGAGACTAAAAGGTTACAAGGCAACCGATGAGGCTCCCGGTAACAATGACTCTTTTCATCTGGAGTCGAATGCAGCATTTACTCAATGTGCTGTTTGCCAAAGATATGCATAACCTGTAGGGGAAAAAATAGCAGTGTCAATTTTGGAGTCCAGAATAAGCCACGGTTAAATGAAAAAAATGGTTGACAGTGAGGATGGAAAGAGCACTTCAAACAAATCCAGCGGAATTAATGAGAAGCAGCTTTACAGAGAGCCCAGGCGGTGGGAAGTGCTATTGCTGCTATTAATACACTTTTCCCCGGGCATCCACACTTGCTCCACTCCATCTACACTTTCTCCCAGCTATTTTGCCGGGTTGAAATTGAGGGAGACCCAAATGTTGGCTGAAGATAACACAATCATCACAGCCGCGATCCTGGGCTGTGCATCAGTGTATTAAACTGGGATTAACCTCCCCTTTCTTCCCCGCTGCCTCTCACCAAAAATTCACACTTTTAAAAGACATAAAAAAAGACAAGGGGCTGGAAACCAATGAAGAACAATTTCACCAACAGCAAAAAGGACGATGGTTGTCATTGCCATCAGGATAATCATTGTGCTGAAGAGATGTTTAATCCAAACAGGTGTTTAAGGATAAAGATTAATCAGTAAATTCAATAAAAAATACTTGACAACAAGTAAAGGTACACAGTAGGTCAAAAAACACTAAATATTAAAAAGGACAGTTTCATTGTAATAAGTGGAGTAGAAAATCTATAATGGAAAAGCTCATGTCAAATCATGATGTGTATCATCTTATTGTTATTTTTACATTCCATTCCATGTATTTGTGACTTCCATTGCATTTTGAACCCATGGTTTAGCAGCGAAGGGGTCGGTGTCTCGCTCAGGGACACTTGGACATGGAGCAGCCAGCCAGCCTCTACTCCATGCTCCACATCGCCCCATCTCACCATGCTGTTACACATACTATGCACTGTTGACTCATCGTTTGTAGTCAACAGTTACACCACCTCAAAAGGATTCTCTTTTGCTGGAACGTGACCATAGATCATGCTTGCCATCCTTGCGCAGCCAGTGACGGGTGGTGCAGCAATATTGTTGTCCGGGTGGAAAGGTCGATTTTCGGGAGGGCCTTTGAAATTCGGGAGTCTCCCGGAAAAATCGGGAGGGTTGACATGTCTGCCATAGATTCAGAGGTTTAGGGTTTAGTGAATATGATTATGATTATTATATGATTGGGGGGGGGGGGGGTGCCAGCGCTGCTTTCAGGGCTGCCTGTTTGCATGTTTAAAATGTTTATGATGGTGATATTGCTTTATCCATACTGGGATACTCCCACTACCCTTCTGGACATTTGAATAGAATACAGCAAGAATGCGCCCAGTTACAACTGATGATTCTATTGAATATTTCATCACTCTATGTCAAACTTTGTCTCCATTAAGTTTGGTATTTGTATTTCCTTAGGGATGGCACTAGAAGGTCACACTGTGATCTCTGTGAGGATCGGAGTCACTGTTTCAGCAGAAGAACCTGATTAAGCAATCATACATGCAGAATGAGGAACATTCAAATTTCAGAATCAATAAACAAGAACGAAGCAATGTGAGGTAGAAATTTTATTCTTTAATATTCCAGATTAGCATTACTTCTTCAGAATATACATTAAATAAAGAAGTGAATGAATTCAAGTTAAAGTATATTTTACCTTTTTTTAATGTGTAAAATAATCCATTCCAAATTACACATATTGTGAAATATATATATAAAATGTTAAGTACACATATTTATAAATTATGATTTTTAATAAAGATATTTTCTAATGTCAAGAAGTATTACAATTTGGCATAAGAATACGAATAAGTGCCATCAAATAATCAACCTAATGTTTTATGGAACATGGAACCAAAGAATATATGCAGTAAAACCATAACTAATTGATTTTGGGGTGCACTGCTCGACTGGTTCCAGTGTGCTGTTCAGCCCAGTCGCCTCCCAGCAAGAAGGTCGTGGGTTCAAAGCAGCACCTTGGAGTCCACATGTTCTCACCGTACCTGCGTGGTTTCCTGAGAGTCCTTCCTTTAGACAGTCCAAAGACGGCCAAGATAGCTTAATTGGTGACCAGAAGACATTGCCCCTAGGTGTGCAAATGTGAGAGTGAATGGTTGTTGGTTCTACGTCCGCTTCTGATTGACAGGCAACCTGTCCACGCTGTACCCCGTCCCTCGCCGGGTGTTAGCTGGGATTGACCCATATGTTCTTTCAAAAATCTACATTATTTGGGAAATAAAAACGCCATGTCTTTTGCACAGAGATGATTATTGGTTGCTTTTCTCTATTTATTTCTGATAAATCCAAAAGACAAACTAAGTCATTGTCATATAGCACTCGTGGGTCTCTGCATCGTCACATGTACTTAGCACCTAAAATGGCAAAATACTAATTGTAGTCTATGCCAGCAATCATTAGCATTTTTGTCAGCGCTAATCTACTTGTTGATCTTACTTTATTCCTGGTAACACTGGACTTCTCAGTGATGTCTTTGAGAAAACCCATATATATTAAGAGGAGGTGCTGAACTGGGAGGGGGCTTTGAATGGGAGAATGGCGGCCCACTTCTTTACCATGGAGTGTTCAGGAGCCATCCCTTAATCTTCCTTTCATTTCGCCGTTAAATGCCAAGAATCTCGTCTGGTGACCCAATGGGAAGCTGATCAGCCGACAAAAGAGAAGCGCTGCACAAAGACCAGTCAGAGGCGTCGGGCATCCCATCAACAGCCCATTTGCAAAGGATACACACAAGACAATGGCAAACAGAATGAACAAAATGTCGACACTGCCCTGGATGATTGTTGTGTAGAACCTCTAGAAAGATCAATCACCCATACTTTTACTGTATGGTCAAGTTACATACATTATATATTAATATGTCCTTAGCAAAGCCATTTAGTGATTTACTGGAGATCCCCAAATTTCCAATTTGAAGAAAATGCGTATCATTCCTATTAATATTTTAATTTGATCGAAATACAGCTTTATAGGAGATTTTATTTTTTATTTTATTTTAAGAGAAATATAATTATTTGTTCAAGAGGACATGATATCTTGTGGTTGAATGTTTTTTTGTCAGGATTAGGCTTTAATTCCAATAATTTAGCCGTCCAGCCAAACATGTCCATGAGAGCGATACGGAGACCCAATTCAGAGTGTTTCCCCCCCCCCCTGCAGGATCAAACCAATGGCTTTAAAGACACAGATCAAGTATAAAATACTGCAATGTAGTTTGCACAAGAAACCAAAGTTCATTAATAATATTACAAATATGATTATCTGCATATTGATAATATTTACAACCGATTACATGTTGATTTTCTGTCTTTTCAATAGGTCAACACGCCTTTCATCTATCAAAGATGGAAAAAACTAAACTGATGAATACAAAATATGTGAAAAGGTATCGTGTTATTATATTAAGGAGAGGACTTGACCTCAATGTTCAACATTAACTATGAATAAAATAATAGACTATTTTGTATTCTTTCTTAAAATTTGTCTTTAGCTTTCCATTTATTTTCTTAGAAAAGAATTGCCAGATACGTCCATGGAGAGAGATATTTGTAGTCAGCATTCCTATTGTCTGGGAATGTAAAGATCTTATATTGGAAAAACGGTTGAAGGAAATCTTTTAGCGAGTGGCTAAATTCATCTTTAATATCCTGTTTGAAATTTCCATACAAAGGGCTAAATGCTTGGATCTATTAGATGGCTTATTTGTGGTTTTCTCCATCAATCCATGCAGGAAATCACATTCACAGAATGCAACCATCCAGTGTAATTGGTGCGAAAATGACCTTAAATATACAGAGATTACTGGGGCATAAAGGCCGGCAATTTTGGAGGGTAGAGTAAATGTTCACGCCACTGAAAGGTATGAAAGTGGATTAATGGCGATTTCTCCGTTACTGCATTAAAATCATTTGAGCCTCCTATTTAACAGCCGCTCTGATGGGAACGGAGCATTGTTCACACAGCATCCTTTTGGAAACACATCAGTGTACCACTGGATACAGTAACTTGATCTGGCTTATTTTATAGAATTCTGCACATTTGATGACAACCAAAATGCTCTATTCTATCATATTGTATTTAATGCAAATATGTCAAGGACAGCACTGAATTGAGTATGACTACAGCTGTGTTAGGAGTAGCCACAGTGCTGCTTGTCATATATTCTTCAGGGATGTGGAGCAAAAGACATTTCCTAGTTTGGTCTTTGGATGAGGGTAGTGGTGGTGTCTTAAATAGCTGCTTGGTGTTTGTTGGCCCTGAAGGTAATAATGATAAAAAGCACACTGGGAGGATTAATAATCTGTGTATAACCAAAGGAGAGAATATATCACTATATGTCTTAATTTACCTCCTCGTTCTATATTAAATCCTTAAAGGTTAGAAGCATTTGACCAAAAAGAAAGATTGAAAAAAAAGTTCAAAGTTAAATAGATTTTTTAAATTTAAGGATATAATATAGTGAGTCGTACATACAGCTTCTTTAATTATAGGCCTTTTTTGGTTGAAGTATAGAAACTAAACTAAAGAATCTATGACACTTGCCCATTTCCTAAATTGTATACCAATACGATGGCGTATACACTGTGACATGAAGCTTTTTGCCACCAGAACATAAACAAACAAAGACTAGTGACAGAAAAAGGGATCAGAAGCCTCTCATCTGACAGCAGTTCTTATTTTGACGAAAGTCTCTGGAACAACCTGCTTGACAACTTAGAGAATCAGTAGTTCTACCTTCTGATCATTTATATTTTTATTGAAAGATTGTCCTTTTTTTATCAAAAATGTGCATTTTTATTATCTGCAAATGTACCTTTTTGTATTGCTTTAAAACTACAGTTACATCAATTGTGAATATTTTTAAGTGTAAGAGAGAGAAGCCAAAAAGATTATGACACAAATTATTTTAGATAACGCTATGTTGTTTTCAATTATCGGTCTAATACATTTTTTATCCGTCCTCTGTCAAGTCAGAGAGTCCGTTAACCTTTGGACAACAAACAGTCCGCTTGAAAATACTCCAAACCCAACTTTAACCAGTGGAGTAAAAGTAAAAAAAGATTCCATGCATTTTAGTCCAGAAATTGTGCAAAAGTTGAACTATTCTTTGATGCCCAAACCAATGCGCTAAATAGCATGCTGATATGTTGGGGATATATTGTGTACCATTTTTCTCAGACAAACTACGGCAAACTCACAGTACAAAACCCACCAAGCCACCATTATAAATAAGGAGTAAAATCCATAGTCGTACTGATTTTTTTTTAACTGTGTGGCAGCTCTTCACCGTGTCAGGGAGGTGTTCCACTGATTTGTGGCCAAATGCAGGGTGGCAGAGTGGAATGGGGCAATATGGCCTCTGTGTCTCTCTGATATAAATATAGTTATAGTTAATAATTGTTTGGTGCAGGCATCAGCGTGTGGACACAAACTATCCAGTATGTCTGCATTCATGTGTGATCTACTGATACAGAAGCAGTTGCTTACAAGAAGAAAAGAAAAAATGAAAATGGAGAAGGAGAAGGAGGCGTTTTTTTGTGCCTGCATTTTCCATTTAAGGAGTTGATGAACTCCTCCAAGTGTATTAAAGAAAGGGAAACAATATGAACCAAAGGCTTGTGGCAAGCAGTCTGACAGTTTATAAAGTGCCGGCTATTGTGGCCTGAAGGCAGTTGCATGAATACCCTTGAATAGACTCCCTCAAAGTGACACGATTGAGCTAGACAACAGCAAAACGCTGAAAGGAAAGCTTCTCCTCTGCGCTGCCAAGCTGATCGCCATTCCTAATGCTTTGAATACACGTACATCTGAGCTGGGAGGCTTTGCTGCAGTCCACTCACTAATATTTTTTCTTCTGTTTAACTGGAAGTAAAACCTTGGGCCTCATACCGGCCTAGTAGTGCCGAGGGCAACTACAAGCTACTCTTATCAATGCTTTGCTTTTTTACAGGACTAAATAACTACGTTTTGTTTCCCCTTTGTCAACATGCCCTCGCTGGACGCATGTATTGATGAAGTATTGAAGTATTGAAGTATTGGCTTTTCACTAGCAAACATTTTATTGCATGAACAAGCGTAGTTAGTAGTCAAGTAGTTTCCTTGGTTTCACCTGGTTGTCTTCATATCTGCACATCGAGCCAAGCCAGACAGAGAAAGTAGAGCAGATGGACATTATTATAATAATAAAGGACATTGAAACATTCAAAAGTACTAATAAAAACACCAATAATGTCACTATGTTCATACAACGCTCAGGTAGCGTTCAGATAAGGAAACTCCTGTCGGAACCCATTCTGCAGCATTCTGGATCAACAGGAGAGTCTTAAGCTGTTTTTGGAGCAGATAACAAAGAAATGCAATAATCCAGCATGGAAGTAACGATGATGCATCCTTTTGACACAGGGCCTTTCTGATTTTTGCTAAATCAAAAAAAAGCAATACTTGAAAATTATTTTAGCCAGCACTGCCATTTTAAATAACTATGTATTATTATTACTTACTTTTTGTCCTTACGGTATGCTAACATTTCCCCAACCATTATACAAGGGGGGGGGGGGGGGGGGGCGCACCCCCCAACCAACAGAGGTTCCGTTCGGCGATATTATAATGCATTCAGGCCCTTTTCTGAGAAAATTAGTATCGGGCAAAATTAAATTACAATTTAATAATGGTGTGTTCAGATGGTCTCATAAAACGTAGATTTTTATTAAATTTAAATAAATCTGCTACTTGAAGGAAATGTAGCATAACTAGATATTAGAGAGGAACTAATGATTTGCAATTAGTATCGACTGCAATAAAAACATTATCATGGATTTAGGAGTAGTTTTTCCATTTTGTTCTTGACACTTTTCCATGTTTAATAGAGCATTAAAATGAAAAAACATGTACACAATAATAATAATAATAATAATAAACAAAGGGACATTTAGAATAGATAAAAATGTGCGATTAACTCTGATTCATTTTAAGTTACCATGACATAAATGACATTAATTATGATTCAATATTTGAATCATTTTACAGCACTATTATTTATATTTGCAGTCACACAAATACGTTCAGTTCTTTGTTACGTGACAATAAATGTTGTTAAATCGTACCGAATACATTTGATTTGGTTATTTAATCCCACTAAGTAGTCACATTATGATCTTCCGGACCTTTGCTTCTAGAAATTTTGGAAACTGGACCTCGTCAAATTTTAGTTGAAGACCCGTGTCTTTACCATGGAACATTGTCTTTGGTTTGGTGCTCACAAAAAAAACTAACACAAATTGAAAATGAATTTTAACCACAAACAAATAAAAACAAAAACACAAACAAAGCATTTGGGAATAATTTGAAACAACACGAGGAAATTAAAGAGCCCTCTTTGTTTTTACACTGGTTTATCATGACATAATGCCCAGTGCATTACACACACTGCTCTGATAAGATGGCCGGCAGGGCTTCGTTGGCCCAAATTAACACGACAAGTTGGAATCGGTGGAAGGAAATCTTTTTCTCTCTCGAGGTGAACGGCTCACCGACCCCTCCATCTCTCACTATTGTGTCCTGGTCGATTTCAAAGCGTTTTTATCACAATCTGTGAGCACAGTCAACAAGCACAAATGGTTTTTTGTTGTACTGTTCAAATTGTTAATCCACTTTCTTCCAAAGTAAGATTATTTTATTGCTCTTTAAAACTTTCTGCAATTGCTTTCTTTAAGCCTGCAGCTGTCCACTGAGGGCTTAGCTGTGTCGGATATATCTTAAGAGTGCCTCTTATTATTATATTTGCTCCCCGCTCTAATCTTTATCAGTGTTTATATTGACAGTCAGCAATTTTTGTTTATGGCTATTTTTTATCTACTAAATAAAGACACATGCATGCCAGTGCCTGGGGAGGAAAGAAGATAAAGACTTTGCATTAATAGCAGTTTGCTAAGACATAATGCCCCGATAAAGCCAGCATCTTTGTGTGGGCTGGATTGAGTTCAGTGCCAGTTGTATGTAGCATAAACTAAGAGCACACAGCTTGCCTCTAACACATCCTATGGCTCTCCGACACCAAGTGTTCTTTGATAGTAAAACAGCAAACTGAAAGATTCCTCCATTCCTTTTCTTCAGCACAGCCAGTGTGCAGACTTCCTACATCTTTTGGCAAAAATGTTACTCATCGATGTAAAACTGCAGATGTTGCATATTCTCCACTCCTGCTGCTCACTGTGCACTTTTGCTGCATTTGTTGTGATTAAATAGCATTGTGTTGGCGATGTATTGTAACAAAGGCAGGAACAATACTGGACTGTGTGAATGAGTGTGCAGAGGCAGCGCCGGTCTCGGCTTCAGCTCAGTTTTTCTCACTTGGGCTTGAATTGAGGCCTTTGTTGACGGAGCGGCTCCTGGTGCCAACTGGCAGATTTTGACTTTACTTTCTTTTGTGTTATTTGAATATATTTTTAAAACCTTGGCTCTGGCCTCAATTAGTTGAATGTTCAGACCTTCATTTCAAGGCCCTGCATTGTTGGTTCTAGGCACACGAATCTCAGAGTGAAACAAAAATTTGCCACTGCAGCAGAAATGAAAGGAAACTGTTATTGTTACTAAATACCCATTTATTGACTGAAATATTTCAGGAGCAACTGAGAGCTAGTTGTGCATATACAACTTTTTGGGGAATTTAGTGAAAAATGCCAGTTAAAATATCCTTTCAATAAGTGAAATAAATGATCTTAAATGGGTGATTTCAAATAGCAGGCAAACTGTGATACGCAGAAGTGTACGACCACAGCATGATCGATGACTACCTTCATTCCAAGCTTAACATTTACTTTTTATTTTAACACTACTGATTTTGGTCCAGTAGGGAAACTGGTACACCTAAACGCAAAAACCACTTCTGGTTCATGTTCCTACAACCTCCCCCATCCCTCCGTTCCGTGTCATGCCTCTGCACCATTTGACCTCTTTAACTCTTATGTGCAGGCGGCACTTTGCTTGGCTGCTCAGCTTTAGTGACTCAGTCTGGAAGTGTTTACTGGAGTCCTGCAGAGTGCAGCGGGGCTGCTCGTGCTCTTTCATGGCCAGCAGCCCCCTGAGGTGCTGCATCTATTGGTCCTGAAAGGAGGCTGGGAGGCTCCGGGCCTCTGTTGTTTAAGGTGAGCCCACTTTGTCACTGAGGCAGCTGACCAGAAAGAGTTGTCCAAAGACCCTTCACAGCCAAGACGAGCCGCCACTTCTCCACTTCACTCTGTTAACATCTATTCACACGCCTCCCCACGAGGGGACAGTGATTGTAGATTGTAGAGTTTGGACCATCTCTGGTTATTTGCTGCGTTACATGTGGTCTTTTCAAAGTATGTTTAAATGTTGGGAAGAATTATAGCATAATGACGAGTGAAGGATTCAACCACCAAAAAAAGTGAACTGTTTCAATTCTAAGCGCCTTGTGTCGGATGGCTAAAAATAGCGCTACACAAATTCAAGCTATCATTGGGTAACATTGGGTACACAAGTGACTGTGGTTCCACTTGTCTTTTGGACTTCAAGCAGTACCTGAAATGGGACGATCTGGCTTACTGCTTGAGTCTTCAGCTTTTTCTCCGCTGCTCCCGTTGCCTAGCAACCTGCTGAGCTTAACGGTAAAAGCCTTATAACCTAAAATAATAGTACAGATAATAATATAGAGATGGTCATCTTCTTCTTTTTTAGTTCAAGAAGATATGCTTCTGGAGCATGATATATAACGGCTGAGGGAACAATATTTTCCTTCATTTTAAATTCAATTCAAATTGGTTAAGCCATTTTAGCTAGAAGTAATGCAATCTCAAGGCAGAGGAAATCAATCAATACAGTAATTGAAAACTACAGAAGCAAATGCATTTCTTAACTTGCATGCAAGGACCATTCTGTGACTTTAAGATATCAGAGAATATGTCCAAGTTAAAGTGGCTGAATGTCATCACACATTGAAATGCACTTATTATAAGTCGCTTTGGATAAAAGCGTCAGCTAAATGACATGTGATGTAACGTCATTCTCCTTCTGCTTGATGCTGCTTCCTCCTGCCTCCATGAAACAAAACAAAATGTAAAGTTAGCAGCAAAGCAACCAAGTTAGGTTTATTTGTAATGGTCTGCACTTGTACAGCACTCTTCTTGTCTTCTGACCACTCAAAGCGCTTTAACACTACATGACATCATTCACCCATTCATACACTGATGACAGGAGCTATCACACACAGTGGCACCTGCCCATCATTAACAGTCACAGCTACAGGAGCAATGCTGGGGTCAAGTGTCTCCCAATGACACATGGACATGCAGGTTAGCCGGGTATCCCCACTCACCCACACTCGCCCTTTGTGTATTTATTCTCAACGTTACTGACTTATATATATAAAGTGATATTTCCTCAGAAATATGTTAGTTAGCCTCTAAAGTGTGAAAGTAAAGACAAGTGACTTTGAATGAATAACTGGAGGCGGATGCAGGCAGATGAGCTGAACAACGTGTCAGAAGGATGCCGCCGACCAAATGAGACACGTGTCATGTGGGTCCCTGGCATCGTCTGCTATGCCAATGGTTGTTACTTCCTATGCTTCCTGGTGTTTCGCCTGCTTGATTTCCCTTTTTTTGTCATGAGTTATTTCTTTTGAACCCTCTGTCTACACCTAAACAGTGTAAAAAAACATTTTGTGATGAATATACTGAAAATGTTATTGGCTTAGTTTCTAATATATTTACAATCTGGGCCAGAGTCGTTTTTTGTGCTAAGTGAGGCTACACTTGTAATCAGCATAGAGAGATATAGCTGAGCCATCTTCTTATTATCTGATTTCTGAAAAAAGTTTGTCTCTACAGTGTATAAACAGAACGAGACCATCCAAGATTAGAAGATAAAAATCCGGTGTTTCTTTTTGGTGATCCTCTAGTCTGTGATTCTGGGCAATATGAATGGCTTCACTTGACAGTCTGTCATGAAGAAAGAAGCTGTTAGTTTTGGGAGTGATGAGGAGAGCAGGGAGCTGGGTTAAAAGCTGCCCCATCGCGGAGCAGATAGTGGAGAAAGCAACAGACAAACCCAGCACAGCAATTTGCAGGGTTTTGCACTAATAAATTCATCAGTTGTTGAGCCAATGTAGTCACTTCAACTGGTCAGGGCCTATGGAGCTGAACTGAAAGCAGATCCTGAGTGTAATTATACTGGAACTAATATGATTTTCAAAATGACCCATAATTAGTTTCATGCAGCTCTCCAGAGCTCCTTCAGTCATTGTCCCAGTGTCTTGGTCCAAGTGGGGGACAGTCAGTCAGCACAGGACTTGTTCCTGTGTCTACTGAGCAGCTTGAGAAACAAAGCGTTCGTGTCCAACACATCATCCAAACAACGTTGTATGCCCCCCCCAAACACATCAAAGACCGCCGGTCACTTTCACATACGAGTTGTCAAAACCTAGTGGCTCATGGGGATGGATTTCATGGTAAAAAGGAGAAAAGGATAGTAATATTAGAATTCTTTCATTATTTTAAAACACAATTCGGTGCTGTGTTTTAGTGGTTAACGCAGATGATCTGGACTAATCTGCATAACAAATAGAGTTTTTAGAAGTAAGCATTTTCAAAAAGATAAATTGAGATTGTAGCCAAGACTCTAATTTTTTGAACGATGTGAAGCAATAATCTATTTGTTTGTGGTGACTACACAATACTCTGTTAGAAGTTGGTTCTGGCTCGATTTCGGACTGAATTTGGAGATGCTCGGGTTGTGATGGACAATGTACATATTCTGAGAAAACATATTCATTTTGTGATCGATTCCTCTCGTTAGAACATGGAATTACAGCTAGCATTATTCACGTTAATTAATACAAGCATAAGAATGTATCATTTTACAACAATAAATGACTGGCTTTGGATGGTACTGGACCACAATCGTTTAATTCGATTTTATTCAGGGGATGTTATATATCTAAGTGAGTTTTAACCTCCTCTTTTTTCAAAATTCAGTGTATTTTAGTCTTCAAAGGCCTCAGCTTCAGACCTGGTTTTAAGGTTCAGTTTATAATTTGGATTTGTGTTAGGGTGTTGCTGTTAGACATATAATTGTGATGGTTAGGTATATGAATTATGTCAGTAAATAAATATGTGCCTGTGTGTGTATTTGCTGCACATGATGGAAATGATCCGATGGAAGTAAAAGCATAGATATCTTTCTCTACTAATTGTATTCTTGTTATAAATACTGCAGTATAATTGCAAACCCTGGGAGTGTGTGTGTGTGAACTATGTTCCCATTCTCCCGATAAGACATAGCATGCCAATCGAGGGATCTGGTGGAGACAAAGATAAAGTCCAGGTTTAGCCCCTCTATCGGCTTTGGGCGTCTGTCTCATTACCATAATCTCTGCTTTCCATTATCAGCTGGAGAGAGGAACTGACCCTCCTGATCCAGCGGCCTGTCAAACTTTATTCTCCTCCATTCTGGCTCTCCTCATTGTGCTGCTATCCAAACTGATCGTGAAGCTGCTGCAAGCATCCACCAATGCTTCTGAGGTTGTTAGCGCAGCTACCCGGACAACAATTATTGTGAGCTTTGTTCTCAGCCTGCTTACCAATCTGCTCTCACTTTACCCTGTTTTGTCTCTAGCAAGACAAATGTAAAGGCAAAATGCATATGATTTGAATGCAATTATTGCCAAAAAATGTCACACAATCTATAACTTATTGCTACTAGTATACATTTAAATAATACAAAATATGTTTTTTAAAATTATATAAAACTTCCAAAATCATCCCACGTTTTGTAGACTTTGCAAACAATGCTAGGACAAAAGCACAAATCAGAGCCCTAAATTCCTAGACTTTTGTTGGCTGTACACACAATTTGCCCCTAAAGGTCTGGTAAGAAAAAAAACGACTTGTTTGTCAGAAGCGTGATTCAAAAGAAGAAAGAAACAGGTAAACATGTCACAACAAGCCTTAGGGCCGCTTTTCTCATTCGGATGTTAAATAGTTGGGCTGAGAGGAACAGCCAGTGAGGAAAAACAGTGAGACGAAGAAGCCCCATTTCCTCTTACATCCCTCGCTCTCTCCCGCCTCCATCCAGCAGCATATGGAGGGAAAACAAATAGAGTCCATCCTGTCACAGCAGCCCCCCGAGGACAGAGGTGCCTTTTGGAAAGTGATCTAGGCCTCTGCAGCGGCCTCAAGTGTTGTCATGCTGAGTTAGTGCCAAATTGCTTTGCAGCAACCCCCCCACACACACACACACACACACATCTCTACGCCAACCTACCAGCTGAAAACAAGACACACTGTAAATGGATATATGTTGTTGTGTATGTTTTTTACCTTAGTTTTAAGGAAAACAAATGCAGGGAGTAAATTGAGAAAGAATTGATTTAATTAATGCTGCAGCATGTCCTGCGGCCACATGTAATCCGTTGAGAATTCTCTAGCAGGAGCTTTCAAGGGGGGCAGCTAAGGGGGGGGATACAAAAAGATATTCTCCCTGAGACTCTTCCAGTGGCCTGTAACGGGAGCCTTGCACTAATCCCATAATTCCTTGTTTAATTAAACCACAGAGCCAACCCGTAGTTGCCTAAGCTACTTTGATGGGCCTTTTCTTTCCTACTGCACCAGCACATGACCAACTTCTTCACACAATGAAGGCAAGCATACAAACAAATACATAAAAGGGGAGAAAATGTCCATTTCTGCCATCCACTCTTTACAGTCAATACCCAAAACCACAAAAATATTTTTTTTTGATGAACACATTTACATCATATACAGTACACACCAAGCTGCACATTTGTAAACCTCTGCTTCACTGAAGACCTCCTCACTGTTCGAACTGATTTGAAACACCTTATTCATCAACACCTTGAGCCTGGCTGCGAAAACAGGAGCCTTCCAAGTTCATTGGGTTCATCGACTGTTAAAAATGTGTCTAAAATCTTGGTTTCGGTCCGTCAGATGTCTCATTTTAAAATGCATCAAATCAAAAGGCCCAATATCTTTTTAACTTTATTCATTTTTTAATAAAAGCAATGATTGCATGCCTTTTCAAATAGATTTTTTTTGGGGGTGGCATTTGGGGATTTTTGTCTTAAAATGTTTTTTGTTTATTACGGGCATCACTTTTTGTCGTTGGACCACTAAGACCACTGTGTTGTATCGACAACCAAAAATGTGACTACTTTCTTTTGATTCTCACATCACAATGTAACATCAAATGTATTTGTATCTGTAACTGCCTCTCTACAAAATCAAAATGAAATGACTAAGTAACTTTGTTACGCAAATAGGACCTCTATGTATCATTATAACGGCTCTCTAGTCCGAGTTAGCAGTAGGCAGTCTCATTTAAAATGGATACCTGCATGTGTCAGATAATCCTCCAAGGCTTTTTCTGAACAGTACCATTGACACTTTGTGTGTGTGAAATCAGCTGCACAAAATATATTTTGGGACTATTTTCAACCTAGCAGTGTGTTTGTCTGGGCTGCCCTGAAGCCCATATTCGAAGAATGGTGCTATACTCAACACCAAGGTGGTTGGGAGAGATTACCCCCCCTCAGTCCACTGTAACTCTCAGCACCATGCCCTGGGGGATGCTGAAATATGCAGGTTTTGATATAGAATTGTACTGTCGAAAATCGTATTGTTGTATAAATAACCTCAAAGAGAAGCATCTCTTGTCCCTTATCCTTCTGCCTGCCTTTCTCTGCATTTGGAGGAAAGTTGTACCTTACTTACTGTGGTAATGTACAGTGCCTTACAAGAGGTCGGAGAAAAAAAGTGGACGAAATGAAAGACGGAAAAAAACTGATGGACAGTCCACGGAAAGATGTTACCCGGCGAGCTTACCGAAGAAAAACATTTATAGTTTTTTTGTTTCAGAAACAAAATCTTAGGCTTTTCACAATTCATTGCCTCAATTTCATTGATATATTTAGTTGTGCAAGCCTGCCATACACTGAAAAATACTTTCTAACAACTTGTCAACCTGCCCTTCCTTCAATTAAATCAAGCAACCCTAATTAGGATAAGTGGTTGTAGTAATGGATCTTTAACAAGAAAAGCCAGCAAAATATTCACAAACCAATAAGAGGCCACAGCGAACAGCTGCAGCGAGTAGTGAGCTGAATAGCGCAAAGTCTGTGAGAGACCTGCAAATTTGTAAAATGACAGTTTTACACCGATAATAATTAAATCACCTTCATGTGAAGTAGTGTGATGTTGTAATACTGGGGCCTCTTTTCAAAATGCAGACTTTCAAACAGAAGATGATAGTTTGCATCCAAGTAGCTTTTTTGAGACAGGAATCCCATTCTTTATACTCATGTACTTTTAGAAACAGCCTGCGATGAGTGACATGGAATGTCCTCTCAATATGTTTATCAAGGGAGTCGGGTCGATGAAGTGTCGGACGTGGAGTCAGAGCCCGACCTCCCCCTGAAGCGGAAGCAACGCCGGAGTCGAACCACATTCACAGCAGAGCAGTTGGAGGAGCTGGAGAAGGCTTTTGAAAGAACTCACTACCCCGACATCTATACCAGGGAGGAGCTGGCCCAGAGGACCAAACTCACGGAGGCCAGAGTTCAGGTAATATAACATACATCAGCAATTTATAAGATAGAATTAAACTTTCTACTTGGACTGCATGGACAATAAGAAGGTGCCATTCCACAATGTGTGTAAAGTGGATGCAACGTGGAGGAGAGTGTGTTGTATATCATTGCTAAAATTGAACTATTTTTTAACTATTGGTTGGTAAATGTGGGTGAGTGGAGACCACGTTCTTCGACAGTTCAATTCCCGTCTCAATGAATCCATGTTTGGGCTAGACACTTAACCCAACACTTCACCCCTAGCTGTGACTATAGTGTGTGAATGTTGTTGTTACTGATGGGCAGGTGTCTCTGTGTATGGTAGCTCCTCTCATCAGAGTGTGAATGGATGAATGATGACATTAAGTGTTGAAGAGTTAACTGTGTTGGATTTGCTCTGCTGACTTGAAAAAGTATCTTTCTTTTCTGATAAACAGGCACACAACACATTTCTTATTGTTCGGTTACCTGCGTGATTGTAATGATTTGATTTTCATACAAGGTGTTTATTGTTATACTTGTTTACCCTGTGTGAGAGTGCATTTAGACTTGGGGGCTTCATTCAACTGGATTATTTGGGTCTCAGTTTAGAATATTCTTGAAATGACATAGATTACATGGATTGTACTTGACTGTATAGCACTTTTCTAGTCTTCCAAGCACTCGAAGCGCTTTAACACTTCATGTCATCATTCACCCATTCATACACTAATGACAGGACCTACCATACACAGTGGCACCTGCCCATCAGTAACTAACATTCACACACTGTAGTCACAGCTAGAGCTAAAGTGTCTTGCCCAAGGACACATCGACATGCAGGTTAGCCGGGGATCGAACTGACAACCCTTTGATTGGAGAAGGACGACCGCGCTCACCCACAGTCTCCCAGAGAGCTCCTAAATGGTGGATTCAAACCCCCAAAGACACAAGTAGTATGTTGTGTTTGTATGTGGTATGGCTTTCTCAAAAAACGTGTACTTAGTTCTCGTTGTTCTGGTTCTGTACCCTCTTGATTGAATGCAATTATTGTAAATCACTTTGCATAAAAGCATCAGCTCAATGTAAATGTAATGTAGTTCAACTGCCTTACACACATCCACACAGTAGAATGCCAGAGACTCCATCAGCTGTTCACGTCTCAGCTAGAGAACCTGGCTTTGGTTTCGGTTTAGACAGCTTCCCAGTGTCCCAGTAGCATTGGAGAAAATACTGTGGAGCTCTATCAGCAGCTGTTAGGTGTTCAACTCTGGGTGGGGGCTGCATTCCTCATTCATGTCTCACTCCCTAACATCTTGGCTGGAATCTGTGTTTCCCACCACTTTCAAGACCACCACTCATGAAAAATACACAGCAGCTCACTGAAAGGGTCGGAGCTGTCTCACAGGAGCTTTAATCTACAACAGCAATATGGACTATCAAAACCTTTCCTTGACAGAACCTTATCTTATTACATCAACTCAACTATAGGTTATCGGGCGGTTGAAGGAGCATTATCAAGAACACTTGAATCCAACTACTATGCCGTGTTTCAGAATCAGAAGCCATTTATTGCAACATATGTTACACATTGAGCAATTTGTCTCGATGATTGGTGAAAAAAAAAAGAAAATATTTTTTTAAAAAAGAAGAAAAAATTAAAACAATATAAACATATCCTGATAAGTGGATAAGTACGTTAAAACACATATGCATGTCCATATGTTTCCATGGTGAGAGAAACCACTGTGCAAAATGTTCCGGGGATGGAGTATATGGGTTAATGGGGTACTCAGACTTGGTTCATGAGACCAACGGCTGCCAGAGGGAAGGGGCTCAAAAGTGTGTGAGAGAGGTCGGCTACTATCTCGCTTGCCCACCATTGTTATGGAGGGACGGCAGATTGTAGCTGATCATGACACGCTGCAAACTGCCCTCGTTCTTGGCTGTGGCCAAAGCGTACCAGAATATGATGGAGGTGGTGGAACCCCCGGTGAACTGCAGGGGGTCCACAAGGGGGTCGGTAAAAGCTTTTAGGTGGGACAGGACAAGGGGTTGACTTCATCAACAGAGGTCAGGGGCGGACACAGAGTTAAACTAAGACTCGAGGAAAGACAGCAAACTCTATGCACTTAACGCACACTGATGCTGTTCACACCGAACACGCAAACGCTCTAAACGGACTCGCGGGGTACATTTGTGATAAATCCGCATGTATTGCGTATTCTCGCCGGACACAACGGAGAAGTGCCGTGGTTTATAATCCTCAAACCGCTGGCGACACGTTCGGTGTGAACGTACCACAAGGCTATGTCTGGGCGGCAGTTAGATTAGCATCTGTCATAATTTTTTTAGGTTTTGATGTTAACTGCATTGTTTAACAAGGGATTGTGTATGTTTATAAACTGCGTGACGGGATGAAGTTAACCACTATCGTGTCTCACTGTGGCAAATAAAAGAAAAAGGGAAAGCAGATATTAACTAATCATCTACTAACCAATACACCTGTCCCTCTACAAATATAGATTAACAGTCAGCCACTGCGGTCACCTCAGCAGACGCTTGAATTTTAGTGCATATATTATATGCTGACATTTACGGTTTTGAACATGTAACCGGAATAAAGGCTATTTAAATAGAAAGTTACAGACAATTATAGAAGTATGAGTGTAGACAACCTCTCTGACTACTAGAAAAGTGAATATGAAATAATTTTACTGTACAGATTGAGATTTCTCCAAAGTAAAAGCCAAGTTCAAAAAGATAATTTCTCCATATTTGAGCTGCTATAAAAACATTTATCCCAATAATTCCAGACAAAGACCAATGGACATGTGTTAATGACCACTCTGACTACTCCTCTTCAAATTGAGAGAATTCCTATTCCTAAGTCCTATTTTTGCAATGTCAAAAATATGTTTTCAATGACAATTAAGTCCAAACAAAGACCAATGTACATGTGTTAAGGACCTGTCTGACTACTATTGTAGGAAAAATGAAATAATTTTACGATAGAAGATTTTGCTTTAGAGTAGTCAGAATGGTCCTTGTACGGTGTGGGTTGCTGGCTCCGGACAAAGAGACGTGACACCAGGGTGAAGAGTTCACAAGGGTTTTTTATTTTCCCCGTTTGTTAACGTGCCGGCGTTCCGCTCGCTCGTACGCACACACACACTCCCCCTCGCTCGCTCGCCTCACTGTTTAAATAGGGAGGAGAGGACACACACGCGTCAATTACCATCTGATTGCACAGCGCTCTCACCTGGCACTGTTCCCTGAGCCGCTCCCCCTCTCTCCCACACCTGCAGCCGAGCTGAAACCACGCCCGCCACCACAGTCCTGAACACACATTCTTCAGTCATGGTGCAGAATATTTGATTAAATTGATTTTATTTTGGTTTAATACCGTAAATGTCATTATATACGTGCTCTAACATTCAAGTGTCTGCTGAATTCGAGTGCTGAGTTGACGGCAGTCAACAGACAGAGGTCTAACTATGCGATCTAACACAAGTGGTGCACAAACACAGCCTGCTAGCAACAATTGTACAGTTTAATGGAATATATATATATATATATATATATAATTTTGGTAAGTGGGAGAATTAAGATATAGTTTTTCCTGCCAAGATTTTAAACCTGGGCGTTCTCCTACTCACGTGGGAGGAGCTCATTGCGCCTCATGATGACGTTTCAACAGGTTAAATCATCCTGCCTGGAATGCAAAGACTTGATTGGTCGAGTAGTATCACGTGGGATGGTTTAACTTGAATGCAATTGGTCTGTGCAACTACCGTAAAGACGACCAAAGCTGCGCAATCAAACATCACGTTTAAATCACTATATTTTTTTACCTTTTGGTCCCGGTCCGGATGGAACAGCTTCTGGGTCCAGATCCGGACCACTAGTTAGTGATCTCTGGCCTACGCCGGGCCCTACACAAAACTAGAATTAACTTTCATATTTGTAAAATATAGTATTTTAATTTATAATCTTGTATGAAATCATGAAAAATGACCACCATTTCAGTCCATAACAAATAATTATTTGGTCCCAATTATAATTAACACTGGAAAAGGGGCAAATCAACCAAAGAATTTTCTATGTATTCAATAGTAAATCAATTATTACAAAAATGATTGGTGATTGTTTTGTTGATTTGACAAATCAATCAATCCAATTAGTGTTTCTGCACTACTAGAACCAACGTTATAAAGGAAGTGGGGAGAGGGAACATTGTTTCTTTTCGCAGTGGTGATTTTGGATTGTTGAGGGGATGTGTCAGACTCAACTTCTTTTGCTTCTCTTGCAGTAGTACCTCAGGGGTACAACACCTGTTGTAATTATTTGAGTCTGCTCAACAGTAATAGGAATCCAAAAGATCTTCTCCACTTGAAAGGCATGTTTCCATTTGCTCCAAATGAAAACGAGGATTCCTAAAGAAAATGGACGGCTGGAAAGCTTCAGGCAATACATAAATTCCTTCAACTGATCTGGATGGATGTGTGCATGTGTGTGTTTGAGTATGTCTCTGGGTGTGGCTTGTGTTTGCACATAAGTGAGAATGAAAATGCAGTTATCTGTGTATAATAATGTAGAACATGCGGTGTGTGAGAAAAAGACAGATATAGATCAGTTTTTTCTGCAGAGCAACATGCTTATACCTGCCCTGAGCTTCTCTATATGTTGGCTTAAATTAAGAACTTGGAAATTAGGGCCCTGCTGAATTGCAAAAGACGACAGTTTGGCTTTTGGCAATACACACCCCTTTGTCATTTCATTTCATGTGCCGAATCTGTCTTCCTCTACCGGATTTTTCTTCACCCTCAAAGAAAAAAAAGCATTAGCCTTGATTTACCAATCGACTCATTGGTGCTCAAGTACCATGCTGTAAATGGATCGGGTCCAGTCTACATCAAGGACATGGTCCAACCCTACATTCCAACCTGAACACTCCGCTTTACATCTGCCAAACTGCTTGTTCTTCCTTCACTGAGAGCAAAACACTCGACGAGATCACGACTCTTTACTGTCCTTGCTCCGAAATGGTGGAACAAGCTCTCTGATGACATCAGGACCGTAGAGAGCTTTTACATCTTCCGCTGCAAACTAAAGACACCCCTCTTCAGAATATACTTTGAGTAAAAACACTAACAATTTGTAGCATTTAAATTGTACTTATAATGGCTTTTATTTATAGCAAGTTGTAAATTAGCTTATTTAACTAAATTGCACGTTGTCGTTCCTTTGAGTTTGTATCCGTATGGTTGAAATGCACTTATTGTAAGTCTCTTGAGTAAAAGCATCAGCTAAATGACATGCAATATAATATCATTTCTGAGCTTGTTGTCAAGATAGCAGCCGTTCTGCATTTAAATTGCCCTGACACTCTGAATTTTTCGTTTCAAATAAATGCCTTTTTTTTCCCGGACAACTATTGTGAGGTTCACAGATACAGTAAATGGAGAAAAAGTGTACGACAGGGATTTACAGCCACCCAGAGGAGCTACTACAATGAAACAAAGATGCACAGATGATTTATTTAATTGACCCATAATCTAGTAAACTTTGTGAGAGAGATTGAGCAAGACATGCGGTCATGTAACTAAGTTTGAAATATAAAACATCCACAGATTTTGTTTGAGTAAAGATTATACAAAAGTATCAAGCACACCCTTTTATTATTAAAGAGTACTATAAAACGTGGTTGTATTTGGTGTAACTAAGAAAGAATCTATTTCCTCTTCACACTCCGTGCCGAGTGCACGTGAAAAGTCATGTTTTGAAACTTGCTAGTCCGGGTGGAAATCTTCTCGAAAACAAAGCTGAAATTTCTGTGGACTGAGATAATTTAATTTTACAAGCCCAGTTATAAAGGAAAACCTGTTATTGTGAATGTAGCCCTAGCTTTTAAGACAACTGTCATTTAAATCAAACAGCTAATCCCACATCTTTGAGTTTGAGATAAAAAGTAATGACTATTAAAATAAATGTATTTAGTTTTTCTCTTTTCTTTCCAGGTTTGGTTCAGCAATCGAAGGGCCAGGTGGCGAAAACAAGCAGGAGCCAATCAGCTTGCGGCATTCAACCATCTGCTGCCAGGTGGATTCCCTCCCACAGGGATGCCAACACTTCCTACATACCAGCTGCCAGAGTCCAGCTACCCATCCAACACTTTGTCCCAAGGTAGGAATACATCCATTATTAGTTATTTAATGGGTTAGTAACAAACAACATAAAACCAACAGATAAACCAAACAGAAATGCATGCATCTGAAATAACTGTTATTCTCTGATTGTCGGACATGTGTTTGGGTTGAGAATGTTGTTTCCATCTTAAGTTGGAGGACAAGTGAGCAACTTGCCCGCACAAAATGTCAAACCGACAACTGCCAAAGAAATTATATAAACGACTGCATGCCTGAAATATGTTGCACTGAGGGTTCATGAGATTTTGTATGATGATTACTGATGCTGTCAGAAAGAATCCTTGTGCGGTTACAGATGAACTTCTAAAACACACAATTTTACACTTAAGATTTTATTTCTATTTTCCTCAAGAGTTTGTGAAAACCAGCTTGTTTTTGGTCTCCCTCTTTAGGTCCAAATACATATCACTGATGCTTTAACTAAGGGCTTATTCTTGGGTCATTCCTACTGTTCAGTGCCATTTGAGTCCCCACTATATAATATGGTATATTTTGTGTCAAGATGTGCTTATAATTCTTTCTAAAAGATTGTCTGACATAGTTAACCCCCCTCTACCTTAAAACAAAAGGACATGTACGAAAGAATAATGTAATTAAAAAGAATTACCTTAATTTCATTACAAGTAGGCTAAAATGTCATGTCCCCGATCACATTTGGACAAGATACAGAAGTAACAGATTTTTTAGAAAATCTAAATTTTTCCTAATCGTTGTATAGCAATATTTATAATATTCCCCATCAAGTGTTATTTTTTGTTACTGATGCAAATCTCTGCACACACCCCCTGACATTACCTCACGTCATGTGACAAAGGAAGAAGCACACATTTTTGGCGGGAAAATAATCTAGAAGCAGAGTAAGTATCACTCTTTAATAAACCTTTTAATGAATGTTTAAGAATGCTTGAATCAAGTGGCAGAACATAACATGTCCACCCTGTTATGCTCATGTTTAGTGGAAACCAATCATTTTTTGTAATTTTTAAATTAAGGTTAGTTAATACACTAAAAATCTTCCTCTGTTGTCAGAGGTGCTAACTACTTTGTTATCTCATAAGGAGTAATGGCTAACTTTAGCATAAAATGTCACTTCTATTACTGTTTTGCACAGTAACAGGGTGGACATGAAGATAGATTAATAGTGTGTTCTGCATGTGTTGTTATTTAGCATTATTTATTTAAATATTTAAAATGGCATGATTGTATTTGTCAGGGGAATTGCGCCCCTGTCTGCTGCAGAAAAGCAGCAGCGCTACAGGGCACATCGGGATGCAGAACCTGGAAGAAGGCAGCAATACCTAAAAAAAGAAGGATCAGTCGATAATGGACAGAGTAGAAAAAAAAGAAGAAAGAGTGAAGTGTCAGACTTCAGTGAAAGAGAGAAGAGATAGCAAAGAAAGATGGTGAGAAAACGAGAAAAAACTCTTTCATCAAGTTCAGACACCACTCCAGATTTCCCACTGCAAGGGCCCTCAAGGTTAGAAAATAGTTGACAGTTAGGTTGGAAAGGTGTCTGTCTGTCCATGTATTATGATTAATATGCACTGTTTCTAATACATAATTGCACACATAGAGTACATACTGTCACGACTACCTGGCTCACAGTAGCAGTGACATAGGGGAGACCACACGTTTGTTAAGTTAAATCAAAATATAATTTATTTAAACGTCATTTCATACGACGAAATCATAACTTTCATCAATAAATGTATCTAGTCAGTAAATGAGAAACCATCAAAAGTGTAGTGCAGATCAAAGTGTATGCTAGGTGTCCGGCAAGAAAAAGCAAAACAGAATAAAAGGTGCTGCCATCCTGGAGGCCAGAGCAGCGCCGCACAGCCCAGAACCGAGAAGAGCCGAGAGAGAGTGAACCACCTGCAGGAGATCTTCTTAAACAGTCCCGCCCATCAGCTGCTGTCAGATGAACCAGAAAGCCACAGCTCCCCCTTCAGATTGGGAGGGGAGAAACGGCCCAAACATATTCTCTACACATCAGTGGTTCTCAACTGGTCTGGCTCTGGGACCCACCATCACCATGACAAGCCGCGACCCAAATCGATCGGTCAACGGGGGGGGTGCTAGCGGTGTCGACGGGGGGGTGCTAGCGGTGTCGACTAGCGGTTAGTCATCAGCCCTCAGGGTGCTAGCGGTTGTCTTTGCGGCGCCAACTGAAAACATGGACGGACGAGCCGGCAAAAAACCGACACTCCGCTGCATTACAAAAAGTTTTTTTTTTTCATGCAACGGCCGGCGAGCCACTAAAAACGGGTCGCGACCCACCAGTTGAGAACCACTGCTCTACATGAAGGGAGTGAGCACACCCAGCACGGCAAAGCCGGGCGTGACAATACATACATGTATAGATAAGTGCTAGTGGTAGGACACATGTTTTAGAGCGGTTGTTCACATAACCAAAATGTGATATGCTAACTGTTTTAGGCAATATGTTCTTGGACGGAGGAACGTTAGATGCGGGCGAAGGAGGATGCAGAATGAAATTGATAAACTAATGGCCTTGTTGGAGAAGGAAAAGACAAAAATCCAGGAGTGAAAGAAATGGGCACATTCAACAATGGGCAATCAAACAGTTAACAACACCATCCTCCTGTGTTTATATATTATTAGTATTTTAAATTTCATGCCCCCCCAAAATGAGGGGGAGAATCTATAAATGGCCGGGTCTGGTTTCCTCTCACAGCTACCTGCTTATACATATCCGACAGAAACTTCCTGAAACAAAAAAGAAAACTGAAATAATGCTTTTTTCATTCTCTATGTATTGTATCTATTGTATTTACTTACCATGATCAATATTGTTCAGCCAGGGGGAGTATTTCCCATCTGACAGCCAAGCTAGGTCCAAACCTGTCTTTCGGTGTCCTGGGAAACACTGAGATGTCCATCTTGTTACTCCTCTGTGTTTGTTCATGATTATTAAATTAAAGAAATGTGGGTAAAGTACATAGAGAACAATGTTTTCAAAATAATCATTTTTTGTAAATACTATTCAATATCTATTTTAATGGGGTGATGGTGGCGCATGGAGTAGTGTGATGCACTGCAAGCTGCAAGGTTGGAGGTTCAGCCATGGGTTAAAATGTACTGTAAGTCGCTTTGGATAAAAGCATCAGCTAAATTACATGTAATATAATAAAAGAACACGAATAAAGGACATTTTTACTCTCAGAAAATAATTATTGAATAATTATGTGTGTAAAGAATTGACCGAAATTATTAGGCCATCATGTCCTGAGCTTATAAGCAATAATCAATGTCTTTTCCCTTTTCAGATAAAATATTAAAATCATGGAAAATTATGATGTTTTTTATTGTTGTAAGTTAACCTGCTGAAATTGCATAGTAGGAATGACCCTCTTACCTTTATCTCTGTTCATTTGGTTATGGACTTAGGAATTAAGGGGAGCGAATCCATTTTTTCTAGCCCCAAGTGCAAACTGGTACATTGGAGCAATAATAACAGCAATTATTTCACATGTTGATAACTAAAAAGGCTTCAGGAATTGAACTCAAAACGATGCTGTCGTCTGTTGCTGTTCATAGTTATATCCAGTTTGCACTTGGCACACAGACTTGTAGCAGGGGAATTGGCTTGCTTAGCTCCATTCTTATTAATACGCTTGAGCATGTTGAGAATAGATCTGTGTTTTTATACTGTGCAGAGACTTGGGAATGAAGGTGTTGACTAGTGTATCTTTACATGCTCAGCTATGTGCTGTTCTGTGTTTTTCCCTTCAGATGGCGGTGGTACAGTTCACCGTCCCCAGCCGTTGCCTCCATCCACCATGCACCAGGGCGGTCTGTCAAGCACTGACAGCAGCGCTGCCTACGGTCTTGCCTCGAACCGTCACAGCTTCTCAAGCTACTCTGACTCCTTTATGAGCTCTGCAGCACCTGGCAACCACGTCAGCCCTGTCAGTAACGGACTCTCCCCACAAGTAAGACCTGCAGGAGTACTGTAACTAAACGTCAACCTCATCATGAGCTGTAATGCATAATTGTTGCACTAACATTGTGGTGGATGAGCTGGTTTGCAGTCTTGCAGGTAGTTGGGTAGATAATCAATACTAGTTTCATCTTTGTGTGTTCAGTGACTTGTCTAGAACAAGTAATCTTTGCTCATTTAGTGATGAAAGGTTGCTAGCCTCCACATGAAGAAGAATAATACATTTTAGCAATACCAAAAATATGAATGGTCAAGTTAATTCTTAACCAAAAGGCTGGCTATAACCTTGTCACAAGATCATGTGAGAATGGAAGGAACACATCTGAATCCACAAACCTTATCAAGATACAAGGAAGGCATTTGGGTCAGATAAGTCCAAATGCTGACCAATTGGTACCCTCTCTTGAGCTACTGGAAGCTATGGCTGTGGTAAGACATCACAGAGAAGAGACTGTAGCTGTGTCTCAAAGTCACTAGGCTGCATCCTTAAGGACCTGTAGAGTTATGCAGACCTCTAGTAGCCGATTTGGAGGACACATTGGATCTATCCTTTGCGGCCCAGCATGCAGTGCGGGCTGACGAAAATGTAATTCATTCAGGACAGAGCTCAGCAGTTTGCTAGGCAATGTGAGCAGCAGAGGTAATGCTGATGATGCGTTACGATATGGTCGACGGGGGGGGGGAGAATGAGTGAGAATGAGTGACTGTCACGCTCAATGCGTGACACTTGAGAGCCCTGGTTAAACTGATCCTTGCACTCAAAAAGGGGCTGAGAATATATCTACCACTCTGGTGAAGAAATCTGGCCATGAGCACTGGAAGCCAGAGTTTTTCATCTGGCATTGACAAGGGTCTAATGGTCGACAGGTGAGGAGTCCAGATGGTAGCTAAATGCAGCCACGCCCAAACGTAACACACACACAGAAAAAACAGGGTAGCAGAGCTGGCGTCACGGTGGACCCGTGACAACCTCATCATTTAGCTGTCAATATTACACACTTTATTTTAACGTGTCCCTCCCATCTGAGGTAATTAATAAGATAAGACATGTTACAGTCCCACAGAGGGTACACTTAAATTATTCCAGCAACAAAGTACATGATCATTTTGTGTTAACAGCGTTCAAGTCTGTGCTATTAATTGTTAATTGCATTGTTCGACTCCATGGCTTCAAAAGGATCCTAGCCAAATGTTGTGACTCACTCTTCAGTGGGAAATTCACAGATGTTGCTGTTGGTCCAGGCTTCTCTAATGAATTATACCTGATATGCAAGTACCATATTGTGTAGTCCATCCGTTTGTGTCTGGCATTTAGATAGGTGGTGAACTAGAACCTCTTAATCACATTTTATTTTTGTTTTCACATCAGATATTTATCTCTGTGGCTGCATATATGTTTTTCTGTCATAATCCTAACCCATTTCAAATGTATCCAATAGTTCAATTTACTGATTTTAGTCAGTACATTCTTACAATGTGGGAAAGGTATGAACAGGGATTGGGAGGAGTTTTGGAACCACGTTTAGTTAACTAGAGGCAACTGTGAGTGAGAGGGGAGCGCGGTCGTCCTCCAATCAGATGATTGGTGGTTCGATCCCAGGTCCAGCTGACTCACATGTCAATATCTCCTTGGGCAAGACACTTGACTCCAACATTGCTCCTATAGCTGTGACTACAGTGTATTAATGTTAGAGCAGGTAGCACTGTTTATGGTTGCTGCTGTCAACACTGTATGACAGGGTGAATAATGACATGAAGTGTTTTGAGTGGTCAGAGGACTAGAAAAGCCGTATACCTGTAAAGTCCATTTAACTAACGATTGCGAACCAGGCTTCTGCTGAATAATGGTTGTTGTTCCAAAAGGTGTTATGTAGTATTCGTAGTTGGGAAAGAATATCTATTTGATGAAGTGCAGCTAAAATAATAGTAAGTAATTTATTCTTATAATCAAGTATTACTCATAATAGCGTGGTTATACAAAGAGACAAATTTAACCAAGGAACTTTTCATTGATTTTGAGTGGGAAAAAACCTTTGTTTTCCATTTTACGATTCAAGCTGGACATTCATACAGAACAGGAGACATGTTTAGGAAATTATAAGCTTGTTTTTCAGACATTCAAATGGATTCAGATCTCCTCTCCCTCATGGTGAGTCCCACTCCCTTCTCTTAAAAAGGTATGACTTATCTTAAAACTACAGTAAATATGGGAATATATCCTCTCACGTGCATCAGAAGTATGCAAAAGCACCGACAAGAGTGGGAGAAGAATCACCGGCGGATCGCAGAATCGCGCGTTGCGTATTGTCCTCACTTGTTTACTTCTGGCACCCTGGATATATAGATATACATACACAAAATGATATTTATAACTTCAAATGTTTCTGATTTATATTGAACGGATGATGTGTATTATCTTATATGAGTACATAAGATCTTAACTATTTATTACTCTTTTTCTATATGCTGCTGTTGGTTTACCTAAAAGAATAAAGTCTGAGCTTAAAGCGAGACTTCTTTTAACATTGATTTTATGGGTTAGGAATGAGCACCAAAAGTATGATTTGGCTTTGAAAGGATTTGAATCAAATTAAGATAAAAACAGCAAATGAAATTGATTGAAATGAGGTTCACTCCCGACATGAAATGCATCTTCAGTGAATACTGCTGCATTTGGTGTTTATGCACTCTCAGCCTATTCGGAATGCCTCTGAGCTGAGGCTTTTCCATTAGGTTTTTACTGCCATTGACCCTTTCATCATGCTGCCAGGCATATCCATGAGATAACAATGTAGGATGAATTTCCAAAGATCCCACTTCAAAATTACACGAAGACCATGTGCTGTACGTCTGACAGGGAATAATTCAATTTGAAACAGCTATATTGCATTTGGAATGTAATTCACACAAGCCATTTCTGCACCTCCTCCTCTCAAATTGAATGGGAAAGAATTAAAGGCAGACTTTCATTTCATTTCCAATTCCAAGTCCTATTGACCGAAAGACAAAATGAAAGTACAAGATTCCATCCCTGTGATGGCCCTGTAAATAGAAACCCCTTTTACAGTTTCACCATCAGAGTTACCACCCCCATCTCCCCCAAGACAGCCTGCAAAAATAAAGCTTTTTTCCAGCCATACTTTTTGATAAATTCCCTTAAGTCAATTTTTCTTCAGAGCCCTCAAACTGGTGAGGAGATTTTTCTCTTCAGTGAAACACTATGCTGAACCACTAATCTGTTTTTGTCAGGTCAAACAACTTGACTTGCCACTGAAGATGAAACTATACCTCCCCCAGTGACCCCAACAAATCAACATATCACACTAGTAAAGAAGAACACATTTCTCCTCTTGCGTTCTAATTTTTTCTCCGGTTTGTTGTGAGAGGAAGATTTAGCGCGGAGTGGTGGAGTTCTCTGGCTTGCTATTTGATGTCAGGGTAAGAGAAAGAGATTGAGAGAGGGAGAGAGAAAGCGGCGAGCGAGTAAGGATAGAACAGAGTGGGTTTCAGTGTTGGGGGGATCAGAGCTGCTTTGGTTCTCCAGCTCTGTCTCTTTGATCCATATCCCCAGGCCTGCCTGCCTCGCTAACTCAGGCCTCTACCCGTGATTCCTGACAACTGTCGGCCTGAGATAAGGAGGTGGGGTGGGGGTGGGGGCTCTAACCCCTCCCCCCCATGCACACACACACCCTCTATGCGCCCCCTGTACACTGCACCACTATCAAATACACTGCCATTAGCATTAACAACAACTTATGTTCAAATTAGGGAAAGGTGTTGAATCTCAAGAAGCCTGAGCACAGACAGGATCCAAATATATGAACCCCTTCTTCCTGCAGCCCCCCAGTTCAGTGTGTTGACACGGCTTTTTGCACCTGAATGTCAATGAGTGTGGTGCCTAATATTAGTCTCAGCTGCTATTAAAATTTGCAGTACTAAGCCCTTTGACTGGGCATGCTGTCAACTGGCGCGCTCCCATGTCAACAAATCAAAAAGGATGAGCACATATATTTACATCATTCCCATAATGAGGAATAGAGTGGGGGCAGGGGGTAGATGTTAATTAGAAATCGCCTGAAAAACAGATGCTGCTTCAGTTTGGCAAGACGTAAATCAAGGAGCTTTAAAGCAAATATAAATAAAAAAAGACCTACTCAAGAAATCTGCCAGAAAAGCTGAGGAATTTAAATCATACCCACTGATGGAATGTTTATTGGATATATTTTTTATTTATTTATCACTGTCTTTTCTCCTCCTCCCTCAGTGAAGACTAAACAGAGCCCAGGGTGCTGTCTGACTGGATGAGTGGGTAGAAAAGTGTTAAGCCCCTTTAGTTCCTCTGGTTTTGGATGAAATGTTGACTAGCTGCAAAGCACTACGACCAACTCACATCTACTGCTTTAATTATGTGATCAGTTTTTACAAACACTTGTACCATGGCCACAGTGAATACTAGGTTCTGATTGGCCCAAGGATGTGCATTAATTAAACAATTGCATGAAAAAAGCAGCTGTTTGAGCTGCAGTTCGTTAGACGGATTCAGACAGGAAAGTGAGTAGGTTAAGGATTTAATAAGCAACTACAAAGCAAACATTTACTACTACTGCACTGTCTACCTTCATTTAGCTACATACTGTTTTGACATGAATAAAAATATTGGATGTATTGGAGCATACATGATTCCCTGGAAAATTAGCAGTTACTGAAAATTGAATGAAATTTAGGTATATAGTAAAACATTTTGCACAGTGGTTTAATCTGATCATTTTATCAAATTAATATCATTTTATCAAAAAGATATATAGACCAACGGAAGACAATGCAAACTAGAATCTTAAAATTAAGATTGGACGGGTCCTCGCTACTCCTTGCACGTTGGGGCACTGGCCAGATGGTTAGAAATGCGGTCAAGGACACCTGCGGCGTTCGCAGGGTTAGTGGTGTTAGTTCATGTTTCCACCAGGCTTGGATTATAATATGGATGTATAGAGGGTAAGGATATAATAATTGAGAAATATGGAGCAGTTTAGATGAAGTATGTCTCGAGTTGAAACCACTGTTCCCTTTGTTCTGTTTTCTTCTTTGCCACGATTTAAGTGTTCATTTAGTCTATCATGAACATCGTCAAAGGTGACATTCTTTCTGAGTAGATTGTGATGTCTTTAATAGAGCAGCAATCAAGAGGCCAATGTAACTCTGGATGAGCTGCATAAGAAATACAGTTTGGAGTTTAACACCAGTCATGTGGGAGACACTGCAAGCATGTGGAAGAAGGTGCTATGGACAAAAATGGACCCTAAACCCAAAACTGCCCATCATCTTGAGAACCCCATTGAGTACATGATCCCAACATGGAATTATTGAGGTGCTGGCACCATTTCACTTTGTATATTGGACCTATTCAATGAAAGAGATAAATATAACTAGAAAATGTGGCTTCCTGTTACCAGTAGGTGGTTCCGCGGCCGTAAATAGTTAGGGTGTGACTTGGTGATAACCAAGACCTTCTGATGTGCCTCTCAAAATACCATACATGAGCCAATTTCCTTAAAAATGTATCACCAGACTACGTTTAGTCATTTTCATATTAGATTTAAAAGGATACAAACAATACTTTCATGACCATTCCACTTCAGGTTGATAGTAGACATCCCCAAGGTGACACTTGTGGATAACCAGGACATTCTGATGTTCTATCCCAAAATAAAAGCCTCCCGAAATACCATACATGACCCAGCTTCCTTCAAAATCTTTTAAAAGGTGTTTTTTTTTAATCTGCGCCCTATGCACATAGTTTAAGTATTTCTTCCGGCAAAATGCAACTTTTAGAGGCCAAGGTCTCAAGAGCACACTGCGTGGATTTGAAAATAATCTGGTTTAATCCCTGGGAGGAGTTCGGCCTCTAAGAAATTATGAAAATAATTAAATGCAGCACCCCCTAATCTTCAAAAATTAGAGGGTGTTCAGGGGTTCAATGTTTACTTTGGTGAGGGCAGGCCAAACCATTTGGAAGTTAAAATTCTGCCAGATTAAGCCACACCCCTTGCGAAGTTAATTAGCCCATATCTCATCAAAACAATGAGTTATAAGCACCATTCTGATATATCAAGGGCACATCGACCCAATAATGATCCACCGACGGTTTCGTGACAATCAAACGCAGCGTTTAGGAGAAATTGCCAAAAATGTGTTGTTCACTAAATTCAAAATGGCGGAAAATCCAGTTAGGTGCATTTGCATACCATGATTGACTTTTTGTAGAGCATGCCGAAGAGGACCTGTGTGCCAACTTTCAAGTTGATCGGACATCGGGGGCGGAAACTGGCCTAGTGTGGTCTTTTTAAAATTTCTATAGGGCGCTATAGAGACATTTCTTTATACCCTAACGTCAGACCCAAAAATGATCTTTTATTAAAATATTCAAATCTCTTTTATTTACAAAATCTTAACTGGGAAACCACGTGCAGCCTTGAATTATCCCCAATTGACTCAAAGGTCTATCAAAGACCCTCACCTTTGACCTTGTTGACTTGTATCCATCACTATCTGTTCCAGACACAGCAACCTGCACCTTGCCTTAACCTCGGAAGCCATGTTCTTCCTGGCCTTTTTCAGATTCCTCAGATGCTCAGAGTTTACCGCCTCAACCCTCACCTTCAATGCACCTCGCCATGCCGCATATCCGACTCATCCCGTCTTTCGGAAGATACCATGACATTCTACTTAAAGAAAATGAAAACCAACCAATTGGGCCGACTGTCCCCTGGCTTTACTTCAAGATACAGTTATACCTGAGTCCATTCAAAACCCTTTCCATGTACTTGCAGCTTCGACAATCCCAAAGCCATCCCCAACAGACCCACTCTTCATCTCAACCAAGTATATGTGTAGCTCCAGACCAGACTAAGTCAATCAATGACGCATTCACTCATGTTAAACGCTTTTAGTGGATGGCGTGGTCTTAGCTAGTGAACTACCTCTTGTGCTTGTATCAATATTCACAATATTCAACAGTTTTTCAATAGTCTTATTTCAAATCTTAAACTTTTTCAATTTTCAAATCCTCTCTACTTCCCTCTCACTCAATACACCTCTCTCGCTCTGTGTGATTCCTTCTTTTTTGTTCTCTGTCCATCTCTCCCAAATACTCTCAACCACAAAGCTCAGAATGAAGCTGTTTTGTTGAAATACTTTTTGCGCTTTCAAATACTACTGCAACTACTGCTTACATAACTATTACTACTAGTAGTATTTGCACTGTTAATAACACTAAAATGACCCCTACTAGTAGTAGTCATTAGTCTATAGTCAGTCAGTAGACAATAGTCTTAAATACTATTACTACTAGTATTTGTGACACTGCACCTCATATAACTTCTCATACTACAACTGCTACCATGACTAATAGTATTAACACTACAGCTGCTATTAGTACTACCACTATTAACTTAATTGACTATATTAAAACATCTACTAAGACATCTTCTTAGCTAGTGTTACTAGTACCATAACTACTACTAAAAATAATACTACTACTAATATTATTAAAAAAATATTTTGTTCTCTATTTCAAGCAATTTTTTAAAATTAATTTAATCTTATATTATTCGAATATGTTCAAGTAATTATTAATTCCAGGATTTCCGGCTACATTAAATTATAATTTGTACCCTTACTTTGGTGTATATTGCATATTACCACATAGAACATCTTTGTTAGTTTCTGAACTAAATTTGCTTCTGCAGCTGCAGCACACTGATAGCAACTCAGTTTACAAATACTGTAGCCACGAGCTAATGCTATGGTTTCCTTTAGGGTCAAAATAATTTCATGTTTAATATTTATTTTTGCAGCACACCTTTATTACCCTGATTAAACTCAGTGTCATAATGGAGAAATCCACCTTGAGTTTTCTACAACCTGGGAAACAACATCTCTGGTTTTAATCATTCTTTTTGAATTCTGTTAGAGAAATTGAATGTATTGTACATCTTTTACATTGTTGATTCTGTACACATGACATCCATTGCAGTCTGTCCATCCCAGGAGAGGGATCCTCCTCTGACCTTCTCACTGAGGTTTCCCTTTTTTCCCCATTGAAGGGTTTTTTCATATTTTGGGGAGTTTTTCCTGTGCCGATGAGAGGGTTTGGGGACAGAGGATGTTGCATGTGTACAGACTGTAAAGCCCTCTGAGGCAAATTTGTAATTTGCGATTTTGGGCTATACAATATAAAATGAATTTAATTTAGGCTATTTTCCCAGTCTTACCGCTGTATTCTTAATTTATTCTGAAAAGGGGGAACAATTAAAAATCATAATAAAAGCTGACCAGTGCCTCTACATATACCAACCTAAACTGGGTTAAATTTAATAATATTTTTTGTAGTCGAGGCACAGTGGGACTACAGCTTTACGAGCATTATGGCCGAGATTAGAGACCCCGGTGTGTTGAAATACTGGTGACAGACAGTATGAAGCGCCAAAAAATGAAAAGACACTTGGGAACCCATCACCCTGATCATGTAAATATAATCAGATTTTAAAAAAAGCATATGATCCTGCTGTTAAATGTGGGTACTTTACAACTGCTTTAATATATTCATACAAGATTAAGCCTGTGGGAAGGGCATTATCAGCTGTAACCTCTCTAAAGAAACAGTAAAGGCTGCTGGCCAGGAATTACCACTAACACAAAAAATGACATTTTCAGCTCCCCATTTACAAGCCATTGTGACTAACAATTTGTTGAAGAAACTGAAAACGAGTGATGTAGTTCTAGGACTGAATTCATGGGAAATGGACTATACTTTTTTAGCCATCCAACAACACAAAGCTCTTTAACACTACCTGTCATCATTCACCCATTCTCTGACAGAAGCTACCATTCATAGTGCCGTACAAAACTCTCTATGAAAAAATACAGGGGGTGGTCCGCCCAGATCTTACCTCGTGTGTATAGACAGAGGTTTATCTACGGGTGGTATGTAAACCCCAGGGTCTCCTACCTACACACTCCCATTGTGCGGTCCCCTTTTCCCTGGGACCAATGAAGAAACAAAAGCTGAATAGTACAAACATCGTGATAACAACAGACAGAATAACAAAAATAACTTAACCTTCACCGGTTCAAATGACCAAATACATACGTAAACAAAACAAATGTCACTTGAACACAGCTCTGCTCAAAACAATAGTTCCTTCCCAAAAGTTCTGTTTCACAACAGCTCCTTTTAAGCCACGGCATCCTGCATTTGATTGGCTGTGGGTGAGGGTGATTTGGAGCTGGCAGTGGAGATTATTGCATGGTGGGTGTGTCAGAACACCTGTGGGAACACAAATCAAAACATACACACACACCCCCTCCCACAAACAGGCCGGGGCACGTAACAAGCGGTGATTGTGCTCTCCACTCACCCTCATTCGCCCTTTTTTCTTTTGACAACATTCTGACTACTTGTGCAGTCAACAGTGGTCAGTGGCCTGTAAATGTACTAGCAGATTCCAGAAGCCTGACCATAATAAGTCAAAATATTAATTTTGTATCTGTTTGAGATACTATTGTATTCAACAAATGAATGTTGCTGCCCTCATCATTTCTCAGCACTTTTGCTGTTTTGGCACTAAATGGAAATTCAATCCGGAGAGACTTGTTGAAGTTTGAACACTGCTTTATTATAACATGCATGAATATTGATATTGCAATGTGTTTGGGGCTTGGACTCCATCCTGCT
This sequence comes from Pungitius pungitius, assembly GCF_949316345.1. Taxonomy (NCBI): domain Eukaryota; kingdom Metazoa; phylum Chordata; class Actinopteri; order Perciformes; family Gasterosteidae; genus Pungitius; species Pungitius pungitius. The sequence continues at coordinate 35,518,098 of NC_084900.1, forward strand.
GTAAGATAGACCAGAAGCCGGGATGCTGAGCCAAGCTATATCCCCCCCTTCGGGAGTCTAGACACTGGTGATGGTGGTAGAGAATAAGTTGCTCCAATTTCCTGATGTGCCAGGTACTGCTGTAGATTGGAGGTGGCGGGTGGTGGCGGGTCGCCTTTGGTGCGCGCTGAAATGACAGCAGAGAGAGAGAACAGTCTTTTAACGTTTGCCAGCACTGATGCAATTGGTTTACGGTAACATCACCCACATCTGGTTGGCTGGTACTACCTGACCCCGCCCCCAATCAGCTGGCCGTGTGCCCCCATGGAGAGAGGAAGCCTACCGGGAATGGCAACGCCTGTCCAGTCTTCCTGACTGAATTTTCGCCTAAGCTTCATTTAGTGACCAATATGAAAAATATCAAAAATGATTTCATGGTCAACTGACTACTGGTTTTCACTGGATATCAGACAGAAAAAGCTTTTCTGACTTTTCTTCCCCTCTTTGTTTGCAGGTGATGAGCATCCTGAGCAACCCAAGTGGCGTGTCCTCACAGTCACAACACGACTTTTCCATCTCACCACTCCACAGTGCCTTGGAATCCTCTCCATCCAACGCCATCTCAGCCAGTTGCAGCCAGCGTTCAGCTGAAGCCTCCATTAAGACCGTGGACAGCCTTTCACCCTCCCAGTCCTATTGCCCCCCCACATACAGCACAACTAGCTACGGCATGGACCCAGCTGTGGCTGCTGCCGGCTACCAGTACAGTCAGTATGGCCAGAGTGAGTTCCGCAATTTCTATGGCTAACTGATAAAGCACTATTATCCCATCTAGTGAGAGACCAAAGGCTTTAATGTTGCTGGAATTTATGAACTGAATTCATTTCCACACGGTGGGTTTCTGTTTATTCCACCTTATATTATTAGTAAGTGCATCCAATACGCACTGTGCAATATTTATTGCAGCGTTTGATGTTGTTTTTCTAGGCAATCCTTACGAAGGCACGCACGTTAGGGTCTTCTTCTGGTTTATGACCAACTGATTCCCCTCAAATATTAATGTGGAAAAAAATGTTTTTGGTGTTTTTTTTTTTTTTTACTGGACTGGAAGGTTTGTGCCAAAAAGTATTCCCTTCCAATTATTTTTATTAAGAGAGTCTGTTCGGGACAATATGTGTAATATGATCTCTATTTCTGACAGAAAACCTCGTCCTCTGCACACCAGAATAATTCCAGAGATTATGCAAATGTACTCTTTACAAAAACAGATGGTTACAAGTCTTCAGGAGATAGACGTGATCCCCTGATGAAGCTGCCTTTTGCCATTTAAGCTTTGGTTACTGCAGCCATCTCATTTAGAAGTGAGAACGATGACCATTGTATGCTGCAGCATTCAAACCATGCTCAATTGGTACTAGGGGGCCCAAAGTGTGCCAAGAAAATATCATTACACCTCCAGCAGCAGCCGCCTAAACCGTTGATACCAGGCAGGATGGATCCATGCTACACATTCTGAGCAGAACATCTGAATGTCACAGCCGATATCGAGACTCATCAGACCAGGAAACGTTTTTCCAATCTTCTATTGTCCCGTTGTGGTGAGCCTGTGTGAACTGCAGTCTCAGTTTGTTGATTGTGCGTGAAAATCCCAGTAGATCAGCAGTTTGTGACATACTCCTACCAGCCGTCTGGCACTAACAACCATACCTTGGTACCATGAAAAAAGCATTTCTTTAAGCATATATCTGATTGTAAAGCTGATCCTCTCTGACGTTTGGCTGAGGCCCTCCACCCCCGGTTCTCTCTCCTGCAGACAGATTAACATTTAACTTCAGACATTTGACTTTTCTAGTGTTCTAATGCAGGAAGCTCCTGACAGATTAAAATATATACTGTCATAATAGCTGAAGTGTGAGCTGTGTTTGTGCATGCGTACATGTGTCTAAGTGTGTGTTATCATAGGCTCAATCTTGGAGGCAAAGGACTCTTGAGTGTGACTGCTCAACAAGGATTTAAGGTATAAAGCTGGTTGACAGAAAAAACGCTGCCTTTATAAGGCCTCGATAAACCCTTGTGAAACATTCTCACACACACACACACACTCCCATGCGGATTCCACACTTTCTTCTGATGACTGGCATCTTGGCAGACAGACCTGCCCACCCATAGGTGCTCTTCGTTCTCTCATCCTTCCGCACAGAGTGACAGCTTCCTTTCTATGCACCCTAGCATCCTAACTGAAATGCCTTGGTTATCTTCTCCTGATAGCCACAAAATACACACATGTGCAACCAAACACAACATGTCACATCACGTCTGCTGTCAGCCCCTCTCTTCCCTGCCCTTTGAAAGAGAAATTATCACCAGCTAAGAGAGGGAGGGGCAACATCCACCTCTTAGACAGAGAAATACGCTGAGCATTAATGCCAGTTTTGCAAAAGCCTCAGTGATTCTGGCGTTTACTATTATTTTGGTCTTTCGAGCTAGACTGTTTGTTCCTTTAGTGTTCACTTTTCAGTCAGATGATCAGACATAAATCAGACAATGCTGCTGCAACATAATGCATGTTCAACGATAATCTGCAGTTTTTTCCCCCCAAATCTTAAATAAGTGTTTTGTGCCCAAGAGCTCAATTGTAAGCAAAAAATATTAAAACAAATCATCATTGTATAGTTGACATCAACATGCTGTGTATTTTAACTCAATCCCTCATGTAACGTACGCTACCACATATATACAACATTTGTTTTGCCAAATAATTTTGGGATTGCATTATTGTCCAATGGCAGCATTATTTACTGTCTATAGATTTGTGACTTGTTTTCAAAGATGTGTTCAGTAAGAAACAATGCCACAATCACAGTGCCGTATATGGTGAGAAATTAACTTTTTTTGTCTCCGAACTTTTTCAGCTGCTGTTGATTACCTGGCGAAGAACGTCAGCCTGTCAAGTCAGCGCAGGATGAAGCTGGCCGACCACTCGGCTGTACTGGGACTTCTGCAGGTGGAGACTGGCCAGGCCTACTAGTACTCACCAGACATGCATGCAAAATCACCAGCAAAGCCCGCACCTCCTACTACCAGCCATACAAATCTCACAGAGACCCTGTGTGTGCGTGTCCGTCATAGATTTACTATACACTGTGCATTGGGCTGATATTTTTTTTATACTATATTTATTTGTTTCCAGTGGTTGATGATTGAATGATACAGCTGTCCAAGCTTTAAACATTCCCCATGTGACCAACCAAATCCCCAACAAGGATTTCATCTATTACGCATTTTTTTATTCATTATTTTTTATTGCACTACATTTTGTACACAGCATTGGTGGATCCTAACTAGCTGGATAATTATACACTAGTATTATAAACTATAAAACATTTTCAATGTAGATCTCGAAGAATATACAAAATTGTTGTTTACCCCAATGTTTGGGGTCAGTTGCTATGTGAATCCTGAGCAAAGTATTTTGGACTGTGTGTAATCTATTACTTGGTATTTCAAATATTTGGCCAAATTTTTGTCTGTCAGCAAACAACAAAATTATGTTGCATGTAAAACTATATTTGGCATTTTTTGGTCCCAATTTCATGGCTTCAAGAATTAACTCCAGTCTGTTTTCATATATTGTGTTTAAAAAACAGTTTTAATGTTATTCTTTAAGTTCTGTCTGCACACTTGGTAACAAAACACTCTCCGGTTTCTGGTTGGGTTGTCAGACAACTGCATGTGTATTTGAGTACAGGCTTTAAATTCTAAGCCAAATTCAAGGCAGCATCCCTTTTATTTTCATGAAAGTTGCTTAGTGGCGCCCCAAAAATGATCCCCTGAGTTACAAATGTCTGATTCCCAATGGAAATCTATATAAAAAAGGGTTTTCAGACAAACAAAATTGCAATTCCAACATTTTGCTGCTTTGCTAGATAATGGGTAAATCCTGTGCTTCATTTTACTTTCGATTAAAGATAAAAATGTGTGACATCAAATTTAGCCAAAAGGTATTTTTCTTCAAGCTGTGTGGACAAAAACGATCAATTACTGCTTGACTGAAGTTTCAACGCTGCATGAAACTGGGTTCAGACTATACCATAAAGCAGGAGTGCCCAATGGGTCAATCTCGAGGGTAGTACCAGTCGATCACGTGCAATTGATTAAAAAGAAAATGACGTCCTTCTTGTGACAGATGAGAGGCTCGTTGTTTTCGTCATATTTGACTTGTTCAGCGCTGTAAGGTTACCGCTAATACTTACCGGCCGGTCCTTGGAGGGGAGGGGGTAGATCGCCATGTGAGGGCACTCCTGCAGTAAAGATATTGGTTACTGAAATTCAACCATAGAAAATTCTGAATTTAACGTTTTCACTTTGAGAAGAATAAATATTTCATCATAATATTTTTGTTATGTGAAACTGGTCATTTCTATAGATATTAAATATCAGCACACAAAAAATGGCAGCTTTAAAAGAAAAAAATGTCTTCAGGTCCCCTATGTGCTTGTTTAGGAGACTGATATGGACTAATTACATTCCTGAGGAGACTCATTTCCTCGTATCAAGACCTCCCGAAGAGCTAGTTGGAGGTCAAACAAGTTCCTGGCTGAGCAGCAGACATTCAGTGTGACCATATACTGATATTTGATGGCAGGCGGACATATCTCCCTTCAGCTTTGTTCAAATTGTTGATGTTGTGTTCTTCGTCTCATTTTACTGGATTCTTGTTCATTCCATATCGAGTTGTAGGTGCCTTATGCCGGGCCCTTTTGGTTTTAAGAGGTTTTAGACACCACGACGGTCTACCTCAGAAATCCTCAATATTATTTACACATTTGCTTTCAATGGACTGTCAAACATCAAAAACAGTCAAAACACCACGGCAGTCTGCTCTCTTTTTGTTGACCAAGGCTTTGTGAGACTTGCAAGTTGTCCCTGCTGCAGTCTTCAACGTCTAACCATGGACTTGTTGATTGAAAGTTCGAGTGCGGCATCTCTGTTCCCCTCATCAATGGCCACGTCGATAGCCTTTAGCTTAAAAGCTGTTGCGTTGTGTCTTTGACATCTTTATTTCTGGGAATAAGCGGTGGCGGGAATAAATCTCAATTAACCTTATTTTCGGATGGTGAAAAACAAAGACAATTCAGAGAATAGTTGCATCATTCCATACAAAAAACAACAAACTGTGCATCGACACTATTTTAGTTCTGTCTTCATTTTCTTTCTTTCTTTTTCTGCAATTGTTTGTGTTAACCTTCTACGTTGTATATATACATTTTGATTCACAGCAAACCAAGGAGGACAGTATGGATCAAATGTACAGATGTGCTCATTCACCCCAACCCTTCCTGTTTTCCCCCATAGTACATCCTCTGCTTACTTTTTGCTTGGCATGTGGGTTTATTATCTTAGTACAATTTATTCTTCCTGTACGAAGTATTAGACTAGTTACAAATTTGTAATGGCCCTTACTCCCATCAGCCTCTTGATGTGTTAACTGTAATAAAGCTCTCCAACTGGACAACGACTGTGTTGTGCTGGCTGCCTGCTCTGAACTGGTTGTTTTTCTTGCAGGAAAAATTGAAGAGTTGAGCATGTTTTAACTCTCTCAAATGGAAGAATGATTATAAGGGTAGAGAATTTACCGGTAATTTGTGCGCACGTTACATATATGACGCAAGTTAAAATAAGTACCAACGTGTTTTTTTTTTACAAAACAAGATAATGGATAACAAGATAAATGGGGAAAGTCGCATAACATTGTGTTTGTCACATTATGTTAACACATAAGTTGATTTAACGCGCGGACGTGATTCCTCTGCCACTCTCGTCAGTACTTTTCAGATGGCCGTTGGGAGTATCGGGAGCTGCCTCCACCAAGAGACCCGCCCTCCTCTGACTCTAGCTGTGAACCTGAAACCAACCAATCAAACAATGGCAGCAAGAATTACCCAATCAGGGGCTCAATAGAAGGAGTGTTCACAGAATTCGGGTGGGATTATTTGCATGGGATTCTAGACAACTCGAAAAATACAGGCCAAACCCCGTCCCGTATTGATTCAAAACAGGACGTGCCATTTCAAGCTTAAATACGGGAAGATTCTGTATTTTAAGGCACGGGTGGTAACCCTTTCATAACAAGAAATTCACTTGTGACCTCTAGAGCCTATAAATTCTGGTGTCACCCTGAGATCAGTCCTAAGGATTCTTCTCGCAAGTTCACAGGATTTGGAGTAACCCTGAACTCCAGGATTCATAGAACCATAGTTTTACGTAACTTTCATTCTATTTCTTGAACTAGCAACTCTTCCTGCTGTTCTCGTACACTCTGCGGTGCTTTTAACTCTGCCAACAATCTCCCGACATTTAGCCAGGACACCCACTTACATTCAACTGCTCTGGGGTTCGACTGCTCTTTTTCCAGCTTGGACACCCACTGGCCACCCTTGTAAGGCCAGGCGGCCACAGTAGCTGTTGCTAAGGAAGTAGACTAGCGCCTAGCCTAGCAATGCATAAAGTCGGCCGATTCCCTTCTGTTTGTCACGTGGAGGAATTCCTCTGCACAGTTCTCCGTTGTATGTCACGCCTCTGTTTTTACTTCCAATGCTAAAATCTCTCTCCATCTTCATCTACCGTCTCTCCGATCTAACTGACTGCAGCACGCAGAGGTATCATTTCAGGGGTCAACGCACACGGGAAGTAAACAAAGGTGCGTTAAAATATTGTATTGCATTAAACTCGACCACAATAATCGCCAGTGCCCCATTATTCTCGTATTTTTTTACTAGTGAATATTAAAAATTCTATTCATATCAATAATTTAGTAATTTGATGTCAGCAATAGTGCAGTAAACAGAGTGGATTATTGGACACCTCTTTGACTACTGACACTGACTAAACTGAACTGCATATGCACCCATCACAATAGAATGGAGCAGGCGTTATTTGATTTACATCAAACAGCTATAATTGCATGGTAATGCTTTTATTTGTACCAGTCATGATACATAGAGTGGGTGAGTGGGAGCACGGCCGTCTTCAGAGGATTGGGGGTTCGATCCCAGCCATTTCTAGCCCGCATGGTGATGTGTCCATGGGCAAGACACTTAACTTACAGTGTGTGTATGATACTGATGGGCAGTTGGCATTGTGTATGAATGGGTGTGAATGGTTGAATGATGACATGAAGTGTAAATATGAGCTAATTAGTTATACTTTCTGATAGGCATGTCTCAGCAGAGCTGGGGCCACGGAGAAATGGTCCACAGGAGGCAGACCTTTGAAGCAGTTTGGTCTATTGTTGATTAAAGATAAAAATGTGTGACATCAAATTTAGCCAATCAGCGTGACAATGAGGCGCTGTCATCGACAGGGCTCGTCTCTACAGGCATAATTTTAACCACATGACATTGCACCATTCTTACAAGAACCAACCATAACTTCTAAAATCAAAACAACAATATACTGTATACTATACATATTGTATGTACATACATAGTTAATTGTGAGGTGAAGGGTTATTCACTGTTTTGGTATAATTAGTAATGTGATTTTGATTCTTTGCTTCAATTGTTTTTCATTTAATCATACTGGGAAGTGCATATTCATACACTAATGACAGGAGCTGAAATGCAAAAGACTAGCCATTTGTTTCCGTTTTCCACTAACGAAATAAATAAGCACTATTTCTGCTCTTTATTTGTTGTGTCAATAACACAAACGTCTGTACCACAAACAGTGTTGTGTGTGTTCGGGGCATCAACCGTCGCCCTTCAGGCTGACCAGCAGCCGGTCTGATGACCTGTTGTGTCGGCTCGATGCGTGTCTTCACGCTGTGGCAGCATCTCAACACTGATTGGCTTTCACAAGTGTGTCAGGCGAATTTTTTGTCATGTTGAAATATTTACACTTTTAGTTAGCCAATCACTGATAAAGTTAATGAGTGACATAATATAATAACATAATAATATAATTTTAGCATCCAAAAAAAAACGCCCTATGCTTCACTCTCGTCAGGGCGAGTCTCGCAACGCGCCATTTTACAACATAACAAGAGCGACCACTGGCCCGACCCGTCCTGAACTCGGTACGAGAGAAGAAATTAGAGGTAAAACCGCTGGACCCAGATCAGCCGCACATATGATGCTTCTGTAGAGACTTCTACACCTGGGATGTTTAGCTAGCTAGTTAGCTACATGCTAACGCTGTATATTCGCACGCATGACGTTGCCGTGTTAAAGTTAACATGGCTACCCAGGACTGCACTGAGGACCCACTACCAGGATGTGGATGAAAACAGGCACATTTTATCCTAAAGAATTCATTATGTGAAGTTTAGTGGGGCTTTTGAGTTTTTCCTCAACACACTGATCGGGTGTTTATTTATTTATTCCAACAGTTTAACTGCAAAGTAATCATGCATGTTTGATACCCTTTTTGCATTGAATCATACTGGGATATTTACTGAAACTGATTGGCTGGCGCTACCAAAAAAAAAATCCACCAGCCACCGCAGGCATAGCTTCAGGAAGTATACATGTAATGCAAGTTTTTACATTCCTGCCAATAAAGCATATTGAATTCAACCAAACTGACAATGTAAAAAGAAACTGGTTATTTGATGAGCATTTGACATGAAAGATTTCAGAAGCAGTATGATGTTTGAGGTGATTGTTATTGGTTTGAACCAATGTTACCGCTCTTGAGAGCAGTAGCATGATCATGCAGTGACATGTCAGTAGTGCCCTGGGGTATTATGCACCCACAACCGCTATGTCAAACACACTGTCACAATGAAAGCATTAACAAAGCCTAACATCTCCCTAAATCCCATAATTATTCAAGGATACATTATGTACCTGTATGGCCCTGTATGTCTGTTCACCACAGTGAAGGGATTGCACCTTCTACAATCAGCTTACAGGAGACAGATTGGTGTGATTGGCGAATAATATCAGCTTGTAAGTAGTGTGCTTAAGCTCATTCACAGACCAAAGATTAAATGGGAAATAAATTCCTTGATCGCTCCTTCTCTTAACGCCAACTCTTGTTTTCGGCCACTGTAATTCATAACTTTTATTTACCTTAAAGATGTAATATACGTTTTATTTTTTAGAACCAGTTCCTTTTCCTCAAGTCTGGTGTCTTTTATGCCTCACTTATAACATTAGTCTACTGTGTATGCAACTACTAAGCTCTGAAGCTCTGTTGTTGGCCGACCCGCTCTCACACTCACACTCACCTCACTCTCAGCACCCCACTCTTTTTAATCTCCCCACTCCAGTAGCTTTTTGAAATTAAGCTGTGAGGAAGCAGGGTGTATTACTAACCTCTCCGCTGTGACATCAGGCCCTCAATCAGCCTCTTTGTGAAAAACAACCCTCGGCTCTTATGAGTCAACATGTCTGAGCTGACAGGCGCTCTAAAAAAAGATTTTGGCTTTAAAAATGAACATGATGCTGATGAACAACTGGTTCCATAAAGCAAATACATTCAGATAGATTAGTGATAAACATTTGTCATTTACTGTTCTCATTGCCAAAATTGATGCTATCATTTTGGACCAGTTAATGTCTATTCAATGGTAATGGATATGAATGCCTTAATGGAGAAGAAAAGACAGAAAAGAAAAGACAAGGATGCATAAAATTAATATTTTGCAATTTCATTTGAAATAAAAATAATTAAATGCAAAGTGAAAGGTGGTAGGCGCACGGACAGGAAAGGCTTCTTCATGCAAGCCTTATGTTTTGGTTTATGTGTATTATATGAATCAGCACAACGTGCAAATCTGTTACTCAAGGAATATGTTGCAGAATGATTTAAAACACTATCACGTTTTTAAATCCAAAATCAAGGATATAGAAGCATGTTCCCAAAAATATGTTTTCTGTCTGAACTATGTTCTTCTTATATCGCTGCCTGCATTGGCTCATATGGATCCCAAGGCTGCAAAACGTCTTACTATGATTTTGGCATACTCCTCTCCGACAATAATAAAACTTTATACTGTTATATTCCCTTCAAGTCTTATAACAGTTCTCTGGGAAACACAGATATAGGATTTCTTATAGAATTTATGTATTTTTTCATACTGAACAGGCCACTACAGAAGATCAAGTATATGTGGTGAAGAGGTTTGGAGAGTTCCCAAACATCTCCCCTGTGACTTGTAAGCTCTTTTCTAATTAAATTTATTTTCATTGTTTCTTTTCTGCTAATCATCATGCCTCTGGAGTATGGATATTTGATTGTTTTGTTCTTGTGCAGGAAGTGATTTAGCACTGGGGTAGATTTTCTTTGTGTTCCTTGCGTTGTCCCTTTACATTCTGATAGTGAAGTAGTGGAACTGTGAGACTACAGTTGATTTCTTGGAGAGATCAGTGGAGAGCTGAAATTCTGACATGCAAATGTAATCCATCACGCTTGGAATGGTGTGTTATCTGACTTTGTAATTAAACCACTACAATAGTGGTTTAGTGGTAATAATACAGCGGGTGAAATAAGTAAAAAAAAACATTAAAATTAAAGCAACAGAAGGTTCTGCGAGGTATATTATGGAAGAGGCATCTCTTCTCGTTCTATTCAATATGATCACCCAAATTAGTTACACAAACCCAGGTTAAACTAAATTATGAATCTGATAAAGATTTGGTATCTTGTTAGAGTAACGGTATACGGTAACTAAAAGGACAACCGCACAAATTAGTCCTGCGATTGGCTCCAGCCCCCCCCCCCCCCCCCGCGACTGTGTGCAGGATAAGCAGTTCGAAGATGGATGAATGGTTAAAACTGCCCAATGCATCACCGGTATTTCACTCCTTGCCATCAAGTCCGTCCACCTCAGCAGAGTTAAGAGCACCTCACACCCCAGTCATAATCTGTCCACTCTCCTTTCCTGCGGGAGGCGCTACAGGAGCCTCAGTCTCAGGAAGAGCTTTTCCCCCTCCGCTGTCAGTCTATTAATTACTGCACCACGCACACACGCAACCAGACGCATTCCTCCAGTGACAATACATATTCGTTATGTTTTTTTATCAAGCACAAAGTACCTAGACTGCTTCTTTTGCAATTCTGGTTAGATATCACTGCATTTCATTGTCCTAGCACTTGTACTACTTGAGCAATGTTTAAGTCAAACCTTCATGAAGAAGAAAAATGAAAAATAACAAAGAACTTTAAACAAATTGTCACGAAAAGATTAGAGTCTAAAATAAGTCATCCAATAAAGATAAAAAACTACTCAATACTCATCAGAATCATCCATTGGGTAAAAGATGTGACAGATTTGTATTAGAATCATGTTGTATTAGAATCTATGCACAAATCCATTATATTTCTGGCAATAAAGCAATGCTAGATAATAAGCTTACTTCTAGGCAAGGGCGTAACCATGGTTTAGACATTGGGGGGGTCCAAATGAATACCATTCCCCATCATGTTTTTTGTTCAGTGCATTTCCTACAAAAAAAAGAAAATGCACACATTTAGAACACAGTTTTGAGGACTACATTTACCATTTTATTTCACATCTAAAGGAATAAAAAGAGAAAAAATATTTGACATATTTTCTGCTGTAAATTGGGAGGGACACGACCCCCCCAAAGAATGCGTGGTTACGCCCTTGCTTCTAGGTAATAGGAATACTTCATCTGATTTTTATATTATTTTCATTTTGTCTTTATTATAGTGTGAACTAAATATACAAATGATAAATTGTGAAACACAGTAGAAAACCGATATGCAGGTCTTCTGTGTTTCACCTGCTGCAATCAAAGTGAATAAATCCAGACTAACAAGGAGCATCAATCTAGCAGAAACGCTTTTCAATATTTGTTACATATCTTCCTGCACAACAAAAATAAATCTAAAATGAAGTGATTAATAATTCCAATGAACTAATATATACACTTCCGGCTCTTATAGTATCTTTGAGCATCGTTTCAGCACAGGTATTTGAAAAAACCAAACAACCTTCACAGATAGCTCATTTTCTCTCCACACATTTCATTGTTAAGCTAAACTTTTCTTTCACACATCTGGGTTCAGTTTATATTTTGAGAATTAACTTTAACTTTCTAAAGCACCTGCACCAGAAATATTCACTACGTGCAAGTGTCTGCAATGGAACTAAATCCCCTTCATAGTCCTTGTGAGCGGTGTGAAGAATAGTGAATATCATAGAACCAACACACCTTTATTTCGTAAGGAAAGCAATTACAGTGGGATTTTATGTATACCACATTGAGGATTACAAAGGCCTATTGGGATTGGGATGGTGAAACCTCGCTCTCCAGCTGGGATAAGAAAAGTCAACCTAGAAGATATATTTCATTTTTGAAGATCACAGGCCTTCATGATAATCACTCTCATTCCAGCAGTGGACTGTGTATCAATATACAGGATTACTAGGGTTTGATAACTCAATTTAAAAAACGGAAAAGATTAATTTAGGGGTTACATTACATGAGGAGATATCAAAAATAACAATGTCTATGCTAATTCTTCCTCACCCCTATCTGTAGAAATGACCCTCTCCTCATACACTTCCGTTTCTTTATTCACCACATAAAATTATATCCTTTTGCAGCAAATATGTTTCAACAATAGTGTTCTTCCCTGCCAAGACTAGAATCAGTTCCTTGACTATGAAGGGCACATACTAATATGGGAATATGGGAATTAATCACATCAACAAGGCTAAGGCAACAGTGACAATGCATGCTAATGCCACTGTGTTTGCGTCCACCAAGAAAGGTCTATGTTAGACAATTGCTTTTGTGAGCAGCATTGTATGGGTTGCATTATTAAAATAAAATATATATAAAATAATAAACTGCTATATATTTCGGGGCGGCGCCCACTCCAAGGCCGGTGGAACGCTTCTGGCTCCCTGCACGATGTCTCTCTGGTTGAAGCCTTGGAAAGGCTTTTTAAAGGGGCCAGCTCTGATTGGGCATCCAATCAGGAGGGACGCTCAATTAAGCCGGCTGCTGGGCTGTCTGCAAAACATGGAGAATAAATACACCGGCCACAAACACTGGTCAGGGACAGCTGCAACAACAGGTTGCTGACATTTCTGACTCTACTGAGGAGGGGAACTCTGGAGACTACAGCATGGAGAAAATAGAGTTTCCTGAAAAACAGACCTTGCTACATATATAGATGTTCGCAAAGTGGTTTCAAGGTGGAATCAGGAAACAAAACCAACCTGGAAGTCATTTTTTTCAAAAAAGTCTACCCAATACTACAGAGACATCATCCTACCACGGTGGAGCTGCTAAACACAGAATCCCTCACTGAGTAGATCCCTACTCATATAAGACACCATGTCGTTGAAGTCACAGGGACGAGGGTGACACGATAATAGTAATAAAAAACAATATCAATGGACTCAGTGGCACAAAGATTATATTATCTTTGTACCACAGTTTGAAAATATAGCCGGCTGAATTCTGTGGCACCTCAAATAACTGTGGCTTAAGGATTTGATCGCCAAAATTCTGAGAAATATGTTGTACGTTGAGTTCCAATCTTGAAAGAGTTAACCTCTTAAATTAGGGAAAATATCACTCAACACTTTGTATAAATCACTGGAAAATAAAAGCTTTCATGTCTCCCCCTGTCCTGTGCTACTGTGCTGTCTCAGTGCACATTCATCTCCAAAAATATTCAGAAATATGGCTTCAGGTTTCACACTGACATGAGGCAAGGCTGATTGGAAACCACAAGTAAATTTTGGGCGGGGGAGGGGAGGGGGGGGGGGGGGGCTGAGAGAACCACTTTCCCAGGCTTTTGACAAACCCAACAGCTGATATACCCTCACCCCATTCACTCCTCTCGCACACAGATGTATGCACTGTATGTGTGTGTGAGTGCGTGTGATGTAGTGCCAAAGAGGGTGAGTTGTGTCAGTAATGAGAAGGAGAATTGAAAGACGGTAATGTTTTTTTTCCATCTGTAGCAGGATGATGAGAGTAGAACAGCAGCTGTTTGCTTTCTTTCTGTTTTCCCAGTGTCGAGTGGAACCTCTGTCTTGATTTGAATGTTCATTTCATTTTTCAAACTGTGTTGCTGTAGATTGGATAGATATCACTTGCTAACAGTGCATGTCAGAATATTCCATGAAAACCCGAGGTGTTAGTAGTTCCCTCGTAATTTTTTTGACTCCCTTAACCTCTTTATGGCTCTCTGCACAGTTGAAGGACGTAGTCAGAGGTGATACAAAAAGGTACAGTGAAATCTAAAACCCTATTTAACCACCTGCCTAAACACACTGGACATTTCCTATCTTTGATTTTTTCCCTGATCATTAAAAAGTCCAATTACCTGTAAAATCTAGTTTGGTGAAACACATAATCAGATCATTTGTTAAATAGTAGACTGTAACATATGGAAAGAAAATGTAATCTTTAGGATTATATAATGTACAGTCTGCTGAAATTGCAATTATATTTCCCTATTACACTCCAGCAACAGTTGGATTGGCAGATGGTTTGTCCAGCCTACAATAAGTAGTTTTTCATAGTAAGAGACCTTTTCCAAATGGTTGAAATTGTTGCCTCTCGAATGTTTCTGTGAATTTTCTTTGGTGCATCAGGTTCATATTTGTAATCAGTGTTTTCTGAATTCTATTTTCAAAAGATGAGAGTAGAACAAGTAAAGCAATGAGATCAGTTCAGACAGATTCGGCACAGAGTTTTACTACATCCCACACTACTGGAGCACTTCCTCATAGATGACACAAATTGTAGTTACTTGAATGTGAATGCTCTACAGAATATGAAGGAGGCTGTGTCTATGTATGTGTTGGTATCAGACACGGTATTCAACACACTGGTATACTTTGTGCTTCCCACGCCAAAGACTCTGAAGTTTTTATCATCACATAACATTTATCAGTAATGATTATCTCCCCTTAATCTGAATGGTGTCTCCTGATTGAAATAATAACAGCCTGGGCAAACCTTTGGCCACTAATCTAAGCTTGGTGCTATGCAGACACAGTGCAGTACCAGCAGCAGTACCATCCTCGTGGTGACACGCAGACATTTCGGAAAACACTTGAGCAGACCTATCGGCAGTTTAGTCAGTAACCAGTAAACCCCTTGCCCCCTTTTCCAGAATTAAATAGCTGGGGCAACACATAGAAAGATATCTGACCTGGATTTAAATATCTGTATTAGAACCAGTACATTACTCAATTGATATGTTCCATTGCGACACCTAGTGGTGAATGTTAATAGCTACACTGATGACACTGACACGTGATTTTGAATAAACTTAGTTTGATCATGCCAAGGACAGTCTTAACTAATTGTACATATCAATTATGCCATTTTAAAGTTAATGTGAAGGATTTTGGTGTCTGTACAAGTAAATGACACCACTTTCAACTTTTAAAGGAATTCTATATTTTCTCAAGTCTGATACGGGCCATTTGCCAATGATTTGATAACCGAACGAAGCCAGCGGACAGACTACACATGATCTGTCGCGACCGGCAGGTTGCTAAAGCTGAAGGCTCCTTCCTATCATATTATATGAACATGGCATATTCAGAGGCATGGCTACTCTAAAACCCTGGGCCTGAGGATAGAAGAATAGGATTTTAATATAATGTGACTAAAATGTTTTTGTTGATTAAAACTAAGAAGAATTAAAATGTGACTAATATTTTCAGCCTTTTAATTTTTCAGCATTTTCATCTAAAGACTATGAATAAATAATAAATAGCTGCCAAAATGAACCCTGCCTGAGATTATACCTTAACTTGGATAATACGCATTTAGATTCCTGACTTAATTTTCTTACATTTTGTAATAAAGTACAGCATATATAGGTCCTGTTCCTACCAGGAAAAAAAATTGTATTCATATGGTACTTTTCAAGCTGAAGCACAACGTGCCCGTTCAAGTGAATACTAAGAGGTGTATATTTAAAAATAAAAATCTGAAATCCATTGTCCCCCTCCTAACCATCTGAAATACAGAGATGTTGTGTATATATCATGCAGTGGATACATAAAATGTAAGTATGTGCTAAATAAAATAACAAAACCTGCTGTGGGTTACTTTTGTCCCATCCCCCTAGAAAATACAATGCTCATGAGAGATCACTACTGGAAGAGGGAAAAAATGAATAGCTTTTAGCATGCTTTCTGCTGTTACAGACCATCAGAAGCTTTTAGGGCAGATGCTACTTTTAGAGCCAAGATAAATTATTTACTTGTTAAATTATTTCCTGGCCCCTGCAGTCTAGGCAGGGTTGCTGATAGGGCTCTTTATCTGTTGTGTCACCATGTAGGAGGGAGTGGAAAACCATAGTAACTCCTCCACCAACTACTTTGATAGCAATGCAGCTTTGCTAGGCATTAGGCCGGGTAAAACACATAAAACCTTATCTAGCACCAAGCTTTAAAATGAGCAGTGTAGTCCAGAATCCTTACATCGGCCGAACGCCCACAACGCGGGTGAGTAACTCTTGTTATGGAGGATTGATATTGGGATTAAAGGATTGGTTTTAGATGCATATGCTGCCAATGTCTGGAGCACTGTATGGAACTGTGAAAAAGATCCTGGTTGTCCCGAAACAGTAAGATATCTGGTTTATTTTTCTTCTCGTTCTTGTGAAGTCTCTGGGAAAGCAGGTCGGTAATTTGTACCATAGTTCTCATCAGCATGTGGAATAAGCGATTTGAATTATTGAGTGCTTAGGGATTTTCTCATATACGTGTACTTGCAGGTTAGGAAAATGAAGAGAACAGATATTCTACTTGTATTTATGATGTGCAGGTTTATTTCATAACATATTATTGCAGCACTTAAATATATACATAAATGATACCAAATTTTCTGACTTTGGATATTGTTTCTTTACACAACTGAAAAAGGATGATTAAACACAACTTTTTTTCTGTTTCTTAGGAAATATAGTTGGGAGAAATTTTGACCTTTATTCTTACCTTATCTAGGAGTGAGTGTCCTATTAAAAGCTTTCTTTGTATTCCCATACACTGAGATGCTGAGTTGAATGTTAATGTTAAATCTCAATGTTTATTCTTTAACAAACCCAGTGCAGTCACAGTGTGAATCGCAAACAAGAATATAAGATTTAGAGCACATTTGTGGGCCTAGCGACAATTTTGTCAGCCCAAAAGCACAGATTTCTACAGCATATCAGCACATTGATTGTTTTGGACAAAGTTCAGCCAGCTAGATTCAATTTTATGAGTGGCAAACATTTTTATAATGCTCCAGTGACTGTGGCCTTCCTTGGTCAGTACTCCAGACACAAGGTAGACAAGTTGGAAAATAGTATTGGTTAATAGCAAGTGTAGGCGACGTAACTTGCTTTGTGTCGCCGAGGCTGAGTAGAGGAGAAATCTGTGGACGCGCTGTGATTGAGTGACACCCGGATGCCGTAACTGTTCACTTTAGTTTTTATTTTAAATACGTTTATATGAGCATCGGTGTTTACAGTTGTAATATCTTTGCGGTCAACAAAATATAAACTCCGTCTCTCACCCCCTCTTTCCCATTTTCTAAACCAAACATTAAAGGCGCCCCTTTATCCCCGTTGAACACAAAAAAACACCACGTGACTCAATTAATCGTTCTCAAAGGAAAAAGGGGCGTACCAGGTGGCACCAAATACCTGGCTCCTACAGCAAGTATGAATCAATTGAATTATTAATAATCGCTAAGTTAATTCCTAGATTAAATAATAGGGCACCACCCTGATATAAGAGGGACTAATAACCAATACTATAAATCAAGTCTCGTAATTTATATTCACTCCTTAGGAATTTTGGATTGAAAAGTTATAATCGAGAGAGTAAAAGAAAGTGAACATCTCAGCTGAGGATCCACCGGTTTCTCCATTCCACAGACAACTGAATAGTTTCCGGCCTCTCGGTTCCACCATGAATCTCAGAGGGCACATACAGAGGGCAGAAAAAGGTGTGGAAGGCAGTGTTCACACCCCTGGGCATATGCCTTCTGGTGCATTCATTGTAACCAGTTATTTTGACACTTCACTGAATATAGTGGTGCAATGAGGTATTACACTGGATGGTGCGGTCAATGTATCTTTGGATTTGAATGTCTCTCTGCCAATGGACATGGCGTTGCCATCAAGTATTACACTGCATGTATTTCTTTATTAATGACAGTTTCACAATCATAGCTGTACACTGGTATTACACTAAATACATTTTTTAAATCAGTCTAATTTATGAGCCGGTTGTCTAGTGGATTTAATGTTCGACTGGAGCCACAAACCAACAGGAAACAAGGTTTCACCAAAGCCATTTTTTTCAGTTGCTATGCATCATACACGGTCTATGTTAAAAGGAAAGAAAGGAAATTACAGCATTTGATATGTCATGAACACTCATGTCAGGAAACATAACAGAAAGTTGGCCTCATCCAGACCTCTATTTGTGGTGTGGGAGGTGACTTACCACTTGGTGCCTCCTGTGGGAAAGAAGGGAAAATTGCATGTAGTTTCAAATTGTCACTTTGTTTATGATATGAGTATAATCCTCCCCATCGCTTTCTCACTGTAGTACACAGATCTTCCTGAGGAGACTGAAGAAGGCCCATCTGTCTCCTCAGATTCTTGAGAACTTCTACCGCTGTACCATAGAGAGCATTCTTACAAACTGCATCTCTGTATGGTATGGCAGCTGCTCTGTCGCGGACCGTAAATTGCTGCAGAGGGTGGTGAAAACTGCCCAACGCATCACCGGTTCCTCACTCCCCACCATTGAGGCTGTCCAGAGCAAGAGATGTCTGCGAAGGGCACGCAGCATGGAGAAGGACAGCCTTCACCCCAGCCACAGACTGTTTGCCCTCCTCCCCTCTGGGAGGCGCTACAGGGTGCTCCGTTCCCGGACCAGCAGGTTCAGGAACAGCTTCTTCCCTGCGGCTGTCCTTCAACTGAACGCTGGTTCCATTACCTATGGATTCTGTGGCAGAGGAGACTCCTCTGCGCAGATTCTCATCGTAGGGACACACGGACACACCGGTCAGTTTGGTAACAGACTTAATTGTTAAGTTCCTGTGGTCTGGTTGGTGGCTGTGGTTCGCTATGAGATCCTGCGACCTGGCAGGAGGGAGAACACATCATTAAACTGATTTTGCAACTGGGCTAAGTCTGCTTTCTGGGTCGCAGAGAGATGGGCATCAAAATGGAGCCGGGTCTGATTGGTGGACTTGGGGACCTTGGGTCCCAGCTCCTCTCTTTCAGCTACTGCAGACACCAGGGAAACAGACTCTGCCTCCCTCCATCGTTTGTGTAGGTTGAGGTGGTAGATCTGTGTAGCTCCGCCCCTGTCAGATCGCACCACCTCATAGTCGACGTCCCCTACCCACCATGTGACCACAAAGGGCCCTTGTCACCTGGCGAGGAGTTTCGAGCTGGAGGAAAGAAGCAATACAAGTACTTTTTCTCCTGGTGTAAATTGTCTCAGCTTGGCCCCTCTGTTGTACAGCCGTTGTTGACGCTCCTGGGCCTGGAGCAAATTCTCACGTGACAACTCACCTAGTGTGAGGAGTTTGGCTCGCAGGTCCAGGACGTATTGAATCTCGTTCTTACCGGGGCTCGGACCCTCCTCCCAGCGTTCCTTAAGCAGGTCGAGCACCCCCAGTGGTTTCCTGCCAAACAGCAGCTCGAAGGAGAAAATCCCGTGGAGGCCTGGGGCACCTCCCGTACTGCAAACAACAGAGGATCAAGCCATTTATCCCAATAACGTTCATCGTCGTGAATGAATTTACGAATCATGGATTTTAAAGTTTTATTCAGCCGCTCCAACAGCCAGTCGGTCTGGGGGTGATAAACGCTGGTCCGAATAGACTTAACCCCCAGTAATTCGTAAAGTTCCCGCAGTGTGCGTGACATGAACGAGGTGCCCTGGTCAGTCAGAATCTCTCTCGGGATTCCGACTCGGGAGATGACCTGAAAAAGCGCCTGCAATGGCACTGCCTCGGGATATCGTGTTGCGTAATCCACCAGAACTAACACAAAGCGATATCCCCGTGCGCTCCGGTGAAATGGCCCGATAAGGTCCATACCTAAGCGATCAAACAGCACCTCCATTAACGGTAACGGCGCTCTCAGAATGGCCGGCTGATTTACCAGCTGAGACTGCGGGCAGGACGCGCACCATCGGCGCACATCCGCCCAGATGCCTGGCCAGTAAAATCGGGCCATTATCCGGTCCATAGTTTTGTCACTACCCATGTGGCCAGCCATCGGGTTATAGTGAGCCGCCTGGAAAATAATTTCCCGACGGATTTTCGGTACCAACAACTGGGCGTTCTCCTGACCTGTTCGAGCGTCACGATTCACTCTGTATAGCCTGTCCCTGATCAATGAAAAGTGCGGGTATGATAATGCTGCACTATGTGACCATCAATACGTAACACTTGGTCGAAGGCAAAGCGTAGAGTATCATCACGAGACTGTTCCAGTGGAAAATCTTCCACGGAGCGTAATTCGGGGGCAAGACACAACCCACATGTCCCTGCTGATCGTGACGGTACCCCCGCACACTGCCCTGCTAACTTGAAACCCTGACCAGTCCGTCCCCAGGATTAGAGGGTGCGTAAGGCGGGAGCTAACCGCAACCTTCACTTTATGCTTTTTACCCCCAAATCAAATCTCTACCGGTACCACTGGGTAGTCGTGAACATCTCCATGCACACACTTAATACTCACCCACGATACCTCCATCAATGCCCCGGGTCGAACCAGCCTCTGGTGGATCATAGACTGCGTGTAGCCCGAATCCACCATCGCCTGATATATACCCCCCTGGATCCTTACCGGAACGATGTACGTCGCTCCCGGACTGGGGGTGGGTGTTGGAGGTCCGTCTGGCCCACCGTCTGGCCCACCTCCATCAGTGGGCATCCCCGCCGGTAGTGCCCAGGCTGCCCGCACCTACAACACTCCTGCCCTGGCGGTTGAGGCGCTCTCGGCAGGTCGGGCCCGGTCGGTTCTGAAAGATCTATTTTATCTTGACTTGTTGCCAGGATATTTGTTCTGTATGAACATTAATTGTAGAAAAATATTTAGAATTGGACACAGCATAGAGATGTGTATATGGTTGTAAAACTTATCCTCGCATTGTGGATAAGGGTTTAAAATTAAACTTTGTTTTTTGGCTACATTTCCAGAGGAGGTTTAATTCCCTCTGCTCAGTTTTGAAACAATCATATTAAAGCAATTAAAACAGAGTTTACAACTTTCCTAGTAAGGAGATATTTCTGAATCCTTCCGCATTCAGTCAGTCCACGATTGTCTGCTTTTTGTCTTTGTTAAGTTACACCTGCCGTATTCCTTTTTTTGCCGTTGTTTTGTTAATTCCCCAGACCTTTAATAAAATCCTTATTGATCACAGATTTACTGATGCAGAAATAGAGAATACATGCACGGCATATTTTTCACCCGCTGAGGAGCAACTATGAAAGGGAGGAGGTGAAGCATATACAGGTGAAACTCGAAAAACTTGAATATCGTGCAAAAGCTCATTACTTTCAGTAATTCAACTTAAAAGGTGAAACTAATATATAACCTCATTACATGCAAAGTGAGATATTTCAAGCCTTTATTTGATATAATTTTGATTATGGCTGTATATATTTATATACACTAATATATTAGTTGACATTTACATGGGTGTCTATGTAGAGAGCTAGAGTGAGGCATTGTTAGGGAAAACTGAAAAGAGCAGTGTCAGAATCTGGAAAAAAATGTCACTTTTTCCCTCACGGCCACAATATCAACTTTTCAGGCCTTTTTCAAAATCAAAACGATGTTGTGCTTGTGCTGGTCAGAATTTATGTGGAATCCCACAGTTTTTTACTTGTTGCATGAGAAGCCCGAGAGTGAGATAACGTCTGCCTCAAGCCCCACTGGCTCCAATACAAATCTGCTGACATATTTCTCAAATCAGTGTTACTTTTGGCAGATATTTTTGATTTAGTCTTAGTCCTTAGACAAAAATTCATGTTAGTTTTGGTCACATTTAATCGTTTTAATCCGCTTAGTTTTAGGATAGTTTTCGTCACATTTAACAGCCATATTAAACTCCTCTTCTTCCCTTCTCAGGGCCAGGGACCCTCGGCGTTTGTGTCTACAACTGCATAATAGTCTAGCTTGCAGTACTTAGATATCCCTCCTAGGATAGGTCTATAGCAAACATTTTGCTCGGCTCGGTGGCCGAGGTGGTTTAACACCGTTTTCTCAAGTGGCGTGTGAACTGGTTGAATTGCGCATGTCTCTAAACGCTGGATACCGTCGCCTGAAAACGGAGCGGCCAGCCCCGATCTGTTTAACAGGTCTTCATCTCCACGCACATCAGTTCTGCGGCTTCAGCCTGCTAACAATTAGCTGAACTGAGCTAAACCAAGGAAGTGCACACTAACCAAAGTGTTATGGGGCGCCGTTTGTAAAATGTTGCAGCTTCTAAAATCCTGCACTGCTTTGGTACATTTGGCATAAAAAAAAAGCACGACAATATTCATATGTCCACGGGACAGTTCCCTCGGCATGGAGGTATGATGCAAAGCCGGTGAAGTCCGGTGCCCGATCTGAGCCAACGAGCTATCAAACGGGCAACAGCTAGCACCAGGTACCGCTCGCTGGAAGTGGCTCTCATCCAGACACAGTTTTGACGAGTATTAAGGATGCTATTTAGTACAAAAACACGACTCCGTTTGAAGGTCCAACGTTAGTAGCACTTCCACAACAAGTACTTCCATGACGAGTCACCGTATGCTCAAGCACATCCAAATGGGTCTTTCAAGAGCCACACACACGGTATCAATGAGCAAACGTCCTTAATATTTAGTATCAGTATATTCAGTGCAGCGATGGGATGTTGTAAGAAGACAACATCTGCCACTGTCGGGGCAAAACAAACATGCTCGCGTAGCCAAACCAGTAGGTTCAAAAACCAGTAGGCACGTAACAACGGCGTTTGGCGAGGAATAATCCTTTCTGCAGTACAACCCGGCTTCGTTCAGTTTACGAGTCCTCAAGCTGATGTTTACACCGTGTAGACTTGACATCATGTCCACGATTACAGCGTACGAGTGGCCCTCGTTAAAATATTGAACGCAATGATGCAGTATGTGTGGTGTTTCCTTCCGTCTGGTCCGCGTCCTTTAAAAACTCCAAACACCGACCACCTGTAAAGCTGTTCATGTGCGGGCAAAACATTCCTCGGCCACAGTCCACGTTCGGACGGTCACCATGAACGTCTTTGTCACCATAAATCCACAACCAACGACAATTCAAAAACACCGCGCTCAACACTTCCGTCACTTCCGGTATGCGGTACATTCCCTTTCCGTGAAGAATCTGTCATTTGTAAATTTGTTTCGGGATTGGTAAAAGTGTTTAGCTTCTTGTTAATTTGTTTTCTAAAATGTAAATGTGTTTTCCATTCTTTCAGCAATGTTTAGAATAAGCAACTTTTTAAAATTAATTTCAGCTTTCTGCATTCCAACGCATTTTCAGCAGGAAATGCATTTTCTAGTTGGCATTATTTTTTACTTTTGAAGCAGAAAGGAGTTTTGGAAATAAGAATGAAATTAATGAAAAAGACTTTCAGTGGTTAAAACATTATATGGATAATCATTCTATAAGAATGTCCACCACCTAACATTTACTCTGACTTGAGCAGACACTCAGAGGACAAGCCCGAACCCGCGCTCACTGCAGAATAAAAATAAAAGCCATTCTTTAGCAGCACCTTGTGTCTGTGCGTACTTCAAACAGAAACCGCAGGGGGAGCTCCATCACTGCTACATAATATTATAGTGTAAAAAGGTTATAGAAAGCTTTAAAAAGAATTCAGCAACAACTGGCTTTATTGTGCTGCTGGATTTTGACACCATATTTTGTATTGTCATCAATTTCTAGATGCCCAAGCCTGGGGGCAGTGCAGGTGTGCCACCTGGGAGTCGGGACAGCAGTGGCATATGTCGAAGCAGTAGCATCTGCAGTGGGAATAGTGGATCTGGAGGCAAGATACTGTCCCTATCATCCATGAGTGAGAGTGTGCACAGTGGCCTGAGTTGTTTCTTGTCTGAGCAAGCCCTGGATCAGGAAGAAAAACAACAGCGTAGTAGCCAGTTAGCAGAGTTTCAGCGACTGAGAGAGGTTCGTGCAGCTGCTCAGGTAAAAAATGTGGAGGATTTTCTTAGAATGAACCATGTTTCACTCAGGGACAGCATCGCTTATTCCACTGGAATGATGTACAGGTAAGATTATTGTATTTATTAAGCTTATCTCTAACTAGATATCTACTTGCACAGCATCTGTTACCACAACTTCTTCATAAGTTGAAATCTAAAAGTTTGTTTTCATAAACCCCATTATGCAGTTTCAACTCAAACATTTGCAGTCTCTGCTTTTACTGGTGGGATGCATGAAACCTTACTCAAGCCCTGTTAATGTATATACCCCACACTAAGTTTAAAATTGTATGTTGGTCCATGTGCAATAGTCTGTTATGGTTTATTTCCAATAATTCAGTCACTCTTGAAAACAACTAACCATAATACATCCTCTTCCAAAAGGTGTATAATATGACTTTTTTACAATACAATTTACGTGAATGCTAGTCTGCTTCAAGTCTCTAATGAGAGGGGGATGCTTTCTGATTTGAGACTAATATATATATATGGTAAGAAATGTTTTGTCCTTCATTGAATTAACCATTTAGAAACTATTAGGTGTAATTAACAATGTAAGCAATGGTCTTGATAGCACAAGAATATATATGCAATGGGAAGCACATTTTTCCCAGGTGGGAGTTTCTTATAGGACTTTCTCTTTTATGAACGTACCTGATAATGTAATGCTATAGGATTTGTGATTCTTTTTTATCAACAGAAATCTTGGTAAATCAGGGCTGAGGGTGTCTTGTCTTGGATTGGGTGAGTTTGACATACTTAACTGTCAAGTCTGCCATATGTATGGAGGTATTGTGGTTAAAATGCTACTGGTAACACTTTATTTATGGCAAATCTAAAAAAATGTCTATGGTAAGCTCCAGTAGGCTAGTGCTAATAACGGATAAACAAGTTCCGACAGAACAACTTTCTATTTCTGACATTACTACCAAGCGTAAACGCCTTTCTTGCCGCAGGAATAATCTCCCCTTAAATTTTGATGAGGGTAGTATCACAGTTTGGCAGAGGTGTGGACTCGAGTCATGTGACTTGGACTCGAGTCAGACTCGAGTCATGAATTTGATGACTTCAGACTCGACTCGACAAAACGTACAAAGACTTGCAACTCGACTTGGACTTTAACATCGATGACTCGTGACTTCACTTGGACTCGAGCCTTTTGACCCGAGAAGACTTGCTACTTCCCATGAAAACTGGGGGAAAACATTTTCACACGGCCGCGCCGCTCTGTTTATCTGCATCTGTCAAAAAAATGTGCGCCACCTGTATGCAGAGAGCGCTGCCTGCACGACATCCAATCACTGCAGTCCATTTTACCGTATCAACGAGACAGCTCGTTCATGCTTTCAAAAATCGGGATTTTTGAACCCGGATTCAGACTCCGATGGAAATCCTCGCCAACATTATGTCAATGTCCGTTTTAAAGTACTATAACACAGTCACAGTCGATCTACCCTTCCCTTCGTAGTCTAGGTCTGTGAGGCAGCGCACCATCACCCAGGGTTCCCCATCCCCACTATAATAAGAGGACTTGAAATGACTCGAAACTAAAATGGTAAGACTTTGGACTCGACACTTGTTGGCTTTGACTTTTGACTCGACTTTACTCGGGACTCGAGGGCAACGACTTGAGACTTGCTTGTGACTTGCATAACAATGACTTTGTCCCACCTCTGCAGTTTGGGCTTTCTTCCTGTTTTATTTTGTAGTTACATGTCTCTTGTTTCATGTTGGCTTCACTTCCTGCTTTGTCCTGTCATTGTCTGCAGTGTCGATGATTGTTTCCACCTGTGTCCAATCACCTGCACCTCCCTTGTGTATTTAAGCCCCCTTGTCGCGTCATTGTTACCGTTTGCCTGATTGCACACGTTTTGTCTGCATTTTATACGCATATACGAATACTTTTTTGCCATTCAGATGGTAGAGTCATAATTTGGCATAAACAGAATGAAAACATGGATCCAATCATGCCTTGTTACCCTGTGCAGGCTGCTGGTGGTGGTGTAATGGTGTGGGGGATGTTTTCTTTCTTTCTTACACTTTAGGCCCCTTAGTGCCAATTGGGCATCGTTTAAACGGCCTACCTTAGCATTGTTTCTGACCATGTCCATCCCTTTATGGCCACCATGTACCATCCTCTGATGGCTACTTCCAGCAGGATAATGCACCATGTCACAAAGCTCCAATCATTTCAAATTGGTTTCTTGAACATGACAATGAGTTCACTGTACTAAAATGGCCCCCACAGTCACCAGATCTCAACCCAATAGAGCATCTTTGGGATGTGGTGGAACGGGAGCTTCGTGCCCTGGATGTGCATCCCACAAATCTCCCATCAACTGCAAGATGCTATCCAATCAATATGGGCCAACATTTCTAAAGAATGCTTTCAGCACCTTGTTCAATCAATGCCACGTAGAATTAAGGCAGTTCTGAAGGCGAAAGGGGGTCAAACACAGTATTAGTATGGTGGTAAACACTGGTGGCTGGCCATGGGGCCATTGCACCGTCAAACCAGCATCTCTCGCTTTCTATTCCTTAAGTCAAGATCACACATGCGTCGTTATGTCTCAAAATTCAACAAAGTTGAATTAATGCAATGCAAAGATGTAAAACGACCTGCTGCACGTTCGATAAATTGTAACAAGAGATTCCTGTTTATGTATGCATACTATGTAACTACTAATCAGTATTTCTTACATTTTGTATGCTCCATACAAACAAGAAAAAAATGAATTGCAGGGTCCTGCATCCTGGAAATAAATAAAATGCTTTTTACTTTTTAATGAAAGCATTAATTCCCCAGCACGTGTCCTTTTTGTGCTTTTTTGCATTTGTGGTTTTGTCAATTTTGTCAAACCTGTATGTATCTTTTTCATCTAGAGAGTTGCATCAAGAGCCTCAACCAAGAACCACAGACATGTACTTATTTAAAAAGAGCAGTCCACATGCATCAATGTTTCAGTCTAGACGTGCCAGAATTAGAGAGCCCATTTATGTCCGTAGTCCCTGGGCAAGTCACCAGTCTGTCAACCTCCTGAAGTTTGCGGATGACACCACCCTTATTGGACTGATCTCTGGTGGGGATGAGTCCGCCTACAAATGGGAGTCTGACCATTTGGTGTCCTGGTGGAGCCTGAACAACCTGGAGCTCAATGTGCTGAAGACAGTGGAGATGGTTGTGGATTTCAGGAAGAATGGAGTCCCACATTCCCCCATCACCCTATGTGACTCCTTCAGTTTCCTGGGCTCCATCATCACCCAGGACTTCAAGTGGGAGCTGAACATCAGCTCCATCACCAAGAAGGCTCAAGAGAGGTTGTTCTTCCTGAGGCAGCTGAAGAAATTCAACCTACCAAAGACGATGATGGTGCACTTCGAGTCCATCCTCTGCTCCTCCATCACTGTCTGGTATGCTGCAGCCACAGCCAAGGACAGGCTGCAGCGTGTCATCCACTCTGCTAAGAGGGTGATCGTCTGCAATCTGCCGCCAGGACTTGCTTGCTTCCAGGACCAGGCCCCTTCCATCCGGGCAGGAGGCTGAGTACCAAGATGTCACGCCACACAAACAGTTTCTTCCCTTAAGCAGTCGGGCTCATCAACAGAGCCCGGGTCCCCCCACTGACTGACTATAACATCCCACCGGTCACTTTCACACTCCACTACATGCACATATCACTATCTGTTCGCTGGTGCACTTTATTTTTTTAAATAACACATAGCACTATGTTGTTTTGTGGTCCAATGTCTGTCATGCACCAACTGCCAAGTCAATTTCCTTGTATGTCTGACATTCTATGGCAATAAATGTTTCCCGATTCCTGATTACAATGAGTGGCATAATATTGTCTTTGCAATAGCAAGCACTTTGTACAACACTGGACATTACTGCAGAGTAATTATTCTGTAGTTAGCCTGTGTGTTGCAGGCTGTGGTCTAATGCATTTCCTTTGTTGTACAGGCACATGGGTCACCTTTGGAGGCCAGATAACGGATGAGGTAGGAGAGAATTCCTGCAGTGTCGTGTAATGTAGGCTCAAGTTGTCTGTAACAATGATAGAATAGTTTTCCCAAGTAACATGCATTATACTGTACATGTTGCCTTGTCAGAATAGTCAAAGTGAAAAAAAACCCTCAAACTTAACAGACAAGCAGTGACAGCTGGTCGATTTTTTTTTTGATAATCAACATTTCAAAAACATATTGACTATTTGTAAGATGTAATAAAATAAAAATGTTGGTGCTCATGGTGGGGCCATAGGCCAATGCTGACAAGCTGAAAATTAAAATGTCAATACATTTGAAGACAGACCGAAATAGCACATTTGACATTTAATATCTCAATCAATCCGTGATGGTGTTTAAATACATCCATATATGTTATCCTTGCAGGTTTTACTGCTGCAAAAGCACACTGCCATTTTGCCCCTTAGTGTGTCAATAGCTCATTGGGCAAAACTCTCCTCAATATCAACTAATGGTACAAAACATATTTTCCTGAACTAATCTAAATTCTTACCACTAACAAAAGTTAGAAGAACATTTCATTGCATCTTGTGACCATAACTCTACAATTATGATCAATATAACAAAAGAAAACCGTACATCCGGCAAATGGTTGAAGCCGTAATGTTGTGATAACTGAGAATAGATCGTCATTCTTACGGAAGCAACAAGATGAGGGATATTGGTAGATTCATCCAACAATTAAGGTTTACGGTTGTGGGGGTCAAAGTTTAGGTGGACTAAATCTGAAAACATGGGGAAAATGTTGATTCCTGAATATGTGCCATTACCAGTGTGCGGGAAAATTGTGGATTTCGACTAGTTGACAGTGTCGTCTGAGATTTTAGAGGTGATTATGAGGCTCATGATGTATGGAAATAAAGAGGGAGGATATAAAAAGAATGTTATTTTTATCAAAAATATGCCGGTTTATTGCATTTCTAGCATTAGGAAAGTACAACAAATAGATAATAAGTAGGATGTAAAATGTGTCAATGTTGACGTTGTTTACCATGGGAAAGGAGCAGCTGTTTTACAATTCGAAATCCTATGTTGTTTCCAACCACCCATCTTAATACTATGTTAATTGCTCCAATATAGGTATATTGACAGGTTTACATTGCAGTTATTTGAAAGCCTTGTCCCCAATGGTTTCGGGACAGAGGATGTTGCATGTGTACAGACTGTAAAGCCCTCTGAGGCAAATTTGTAATTTGCGATTTTCGGCTATACAAAATAAAATGAATTGAATGAAGACGTGGCGTCATATGGCCTCCCTAGCAAGTAATGACTTTGTGCTGTTTGTTGTCTTGATATGTGAAGTACATTTTGTAAGAGTTCAACTTTCTTTCACTGCTTTAATATGGTTCTGTCAAGCTGTGGTTTGCAATCTGGCAAGAATATAGGCATACTTTTGTGTGCTTTGAAATGAATAGTGTGGCTTAAGACGTAACAGGTAGTGTGGTTCCTAAAAAGGTTGATTATCTTCATTCATGCGCATTTTATTTCAAATTGATATTGAATAAATCAATAAGATACCACTGGCTAATTTTTATTATTTTAAGCTAACATAAGGGTCTCATTTTCAAGAGAGATGTTGTTAAGCAACATAAGTTACGGACATACCAGATCTTAGAAAGACATGATTTAACATATAAAAAAGGTGTTAAGTGCAACGTTTCAGTTGAAGAGGCAGATTTTTTTTTACCTAATTCTTTATGGACTAGAGATCAAGTAAGTAATAAAGGAGTTTTGACTATGGTAGCAAGGTTTATTTGACATGTAAATTAGTTAATAATATAATAAATTGGATTTATATTTCGCTTTATAGTAGTCTCAAAGACGCTTTAACGTAGTCGGGGCGAAAACGGTACGAGACAGACAGACAGGATACGAGCGACAAAAGGTGACACACGCAGGCACAATGTTGGCAGCGGTCTTATTATAGGATATATGACAATATATTAAGGATATTAAATTACAGGTGGAATTATAAATATATAGTTATAACAGTTAAATTCTGCACAGAAAACGAGGACCGGTTTACCATTTTCAAAAAAGATAATCAATATGAAATTGAAATGAAAGGCTTTCATCATTCATTTTAAATAACCTTTTCAATTTGGACGGGAGAAAGTTCTTGTTAGAGGGAGAGAAAATACTTTCACTCTTTACTAATCTCATCTCATATTTTGCTGTTGAAGGTGGCAGAGGAACTGATGACTCTGGCATATGAAAATGGGATCAATTTGTTCGACACAGCTGAAGTGTACAATGCCGGACAGTGAGTTTAATTGCTTTGACATAACACAAATGTATATTCTTTGGTGCATACATGTTTCTGTCTTTGAGTGTAACAACACTATGATATATTGTCTGATAGGAAAACTGAAAAATAAATGTTTGACGATGGACGCCTGTCTGGGTCAGACCTATAGCAGTGCATGGCTAATTCACCGGTGTTAACAGATTCTGGTTAAGAAGATTCTTACTTTCATAATTAAAACAGTTTGGGCTCGAAAATGTAGGTAGCTAACACCTACTTTAATACTGTTAAATCACCTGGAAACATTTCACAATTAGTTTTACAGCATAGTTAGCTAATAACTGTCTAGGTCAGGACACTGTGACATTAACACATGAGACTCCTGGCTGTTAGCCTGGAGCAGGCTAGCTGCAAAGAATAAATCACCATGGTTACTTGGCTGGGTTAAATTCAACCTGATTTCGTGTCAAAGCTAAATTCATCCAGGATAACCAGAATATCCTGGCCAAATCCCTTATCCTGGTTTCGTGCAATACCCCCCTGGGCTGGGTCCTCCAATAACCGCATAGGCAGAACCAAGCAGTCCCTGAAATGGGACGGGGGGGGGGGGGGGGACTTCCTGCTTTACCTACTGCTCCCATTGCCTAGCAACCTGCTTGGCTTGACAGTAAAGTTAAAAGAGACGTTATATCTTTAAATGGTCTAGGAATGGAGGACGCAAACAATGTTAAATAATAAACCTGGGAGATCTGGACAAACGGTAAACAGTTATTTAATGGATGAAAACTCTTACAAAAAGTAACTGAAAAAAAGAAGACGAGTCTGGCTTCTTTAGCACTGGCTGGTCTGAGCTCCAACTCCTCACAGCCGAACTCAACACATCTCTGCCCACTCTGGCTTCCACCGCTGCAACACCCCTGTAACTCTAGCTTTGCACTGCCATTTATCCCCTTTCTGATTGGCTGATCAGTCGCAGCTACAGGAGTGACCTCACCAGCACACCTGAAGAACACGTAACGAGAACATAATCTTCGTTCATTCAATTTAGGATGATATATTTCAGACTGAGAGAACATAAAAAAAAAAAAATCAGTTAAGCCATGTACTTTCAGCAAAAAGTAATATTAGGCAGAGGAAATTATTCATTACTGTTGATAAAAACCACAGCAGCAAACTCATTTATTAACTTGTATGCAAGGGTATCACAGAATACGTCCAAGCTAAAGTAGCTAAATGTCACCACACACATCGTTCTGAAGGAGAACGATGCTACTTCCTCCATAAAATGTTAAGTTAGTTTAAAATCACTCAACAAAAGAAAAGCAGCAAAGCAACCAAATTCAGTTTCTTTGTGTATTTTTTCGCAACGTTACTGACTTAAAAAATGATTTGGTTCATAGCTTGTCTACTTGAGCTCACTTTAAACTACTTCTATTCATAATATGAAGTATAAACTCAATCAAACCCTAAAAGTGTGCTTTACTTCCGCTGCGACTTGCTTGTCCCATTCTGTCAGCTCCTTCAAACAGCCCTCCAAGAGCTGATTTGGAGGATACATCTGATCCAGGGCCAGCCCTTCCTAAAGGTGACCAAGGCAACCGCCTAGGGCACTAAATTTGTGGGGGGCGTCCTTTGGTGGTGCTCCTAAGCATACAACAATGATTAATTAAAGAAAATCATTAAAACCAATTTGAAATATAAATTTCAACATAAAATGGAGGGGCGTGACGACCGCATGCAGCGGACCTTATGGTTGCATGCGTTGCAAGGCAATGGGCACGCTCAGATCAAGCTAACGTAAAATCGAAAGGTCCAAACTCTGGTGCAAAGGGATGAAAATGAAGAAAAGAAGAAAGCCCTGTATAGAGGTATGTACTTTCTTCTCAGACAAGTCATTTCATGTCACACATAGGATGCTTTCACACTCTACATAGCCAAACTGCTTTAAGTCTTAAGGGGCCTTTCAGCTAACAGTGATGGTGCCATATCACTGCTCCCTTTCAATTCTAATTCATTTTATTTTGTATAGCCCAAAATCGCAAATTACAAATTGGCCTCAGAGGGCTTTACAGTCTGTACACATGCAACATCCTCTGTCCCCAAACCCTC